>NW_027530365.1:395338-416318 GCF_008692635.1 Crocuta crocuta
GCCCTCCCTCCCTCTCTCTCTCTCTCTCTCTCTCTCTTTCTTCCCCCCCCCGACCCTGCCACCTCCTTCTCTGTTCTCCCTCTCCCACCCCACATACATACATAAATAAATATTTAAAAAAGAAAAGCAAAACCAAAAAAGAAGACAAATTCCTTTTCAGTTACAAACTTTTTTCCAGATTTGCCTCAGATATTTTTTAAGAAAGAAAATATTATAGATACAATGGAAGTTCTCCATGTACCCTTCCTAACTCCTGTTTCTTTTCTTGAGATCATCTCTCAGCTAAATTTAGTGTCTTTTCGCTTCCATGTGTGCTTTTATACATTTGCTGCTAAGTATGTATAAACCCACAAATGATACATGGTATTGTTTTACCGATTTTTAGACTATATTGGTGGTAACTTACTGTACCTGATCTCCCACAGCTTACTCTTTTTGTTCAGCTTTTAGCATTCGATATTTAACCTTGCTAATTTAGGTACTGCATGCTAATTTAGAAAGTTATTTTAACTGCTGTGCAGTAACTATTCTATTATATGACCATTTAACAATATATTCATTCTCCTATTTTTATTTTTTTGGTATTATAAACAATGCTGCTGTGAAAAATTTTGATCTGTCTTTTTGTGAACATGCGGGAACATTTCTCCAGGCCATGTACTTAGGAGTACAGTGAAGTATGAGTGTCTTTGACCTTCCTCGAGGTCGCTGATTTGTGTTCCAAATGCCCCATCCCAGTGAGAGCTCCTGTCTACTGTAGGGTTGGTCCCCTTATGCTTCTTACCTTTTCCAACTCTTTGTATTAGAAGTAGTTTTAGTTTTTGCTTATTCTATGGGTATACACTATCATAATTTGGATGTACAAAGATATACCAAAAGTTGAGTAAAGATGTTGAGAAAAGACGGGATTTCTTCTCTTCTTGCTGTTCTAGCTCTTTTAAGGCAGATTTGAGTTTCTGGGTGGATAGGGTCATCCTCCTCAAAGGCTGCTTTGGCCTTAATTAGCTTGTGATGTATGCATTGGACGTAGAGCACATTCTTAGGGAGCTTCCAAAGGAAAATAAAGATGCAAAATGCAAACTCGTAGAATCCGGTGGTCACTATGGCCTGAGTTATGGTAGAGTCATTGTACGAGACCTGGGTCTCTGCTCCAGCGGAGACCTTGTTGGCTTGACTTTCTTTGGACTTTTGTGTTCTCCTCCATAAAATGAGGGCTCGCGTTACTCATTCTTTCTTCAAGTGCTAATTTTTTTTTTTTGTTTGTTTCAAAATTCCATGTTTCTACATAGTAATGTCCCTTGGTGCTTTAAAATGGTTTAGACTCACTGATACTCAATTTGACTTGAGAACAGAGGAACTTAGGAGCCATCACTAAGTGAAGAGCAGATAAACTTGCTAAAAAGTCACCTTCAAAATTGTGATCGAAATTAAAATTATGTAGGAAATAATCATTGTCATTTGCATGAAGACAATTTGGGAGATAGAACAGCACTATTGTGAGTGATAATCCCTCTCACTGCCCCATTTTTCTGTTTTACGAATTTTCTTCTATGGTCATATAGTAATATTCTTGGAATAAAATAATAAACATATGAAAACAATTATAAGCTCATTTGTTGGAAAAAAGAATGTGATTTACACAAAACATGTGTTGGGCAAAGGGGGAACACCTGTATATGAAAAATGATTTGTAATAATTTCTTAGATAATTCTTATAATCCTTTCCGGGGTTAAAGTTGGTAGATGATAAGTGTCTTTCTTTATGTACTGCTGTTGGAAATATCCAGGAAAGATGGAAAACAACTAGAGTAGCGTCTTACATAAAAGCAGTGGCAAAGCTGAGTGTAGAATAATTCGACTTCCGGTCTGTAGGTTTTAAGACCAAGATAGAGGTGGAAAGCACAACCAGGAAGATTTTAACCATTAGGTCATGCAGATGATCCTATTCCAAAGGCATCTGACGAACCCATACTATTTGTCAGAGGCAACAATAAGATAGGGAATAATCAAAATGTTTATTACACTAAGCATCAAATATCTGCATTTTCTTGCAATGCTGGGGCAACCAGGGAAGGTAGAAATAACTGTTGTGATTGCTAGTTGAGGTTTGAGATAGGGTAAAAAACTTGCCTCACCTGAGGGGCCAGTCAGTGGTGCTGCCTGCATTTGCCCCAGTCTGCTTCACTGTGCTGGGACATGTGTGTGCACACCCTTGCCCTGGAAAGCCCTCCTTAAACAGGGCAGAAAGCAGTCTCTCTGCACCTTTTCACACATTTGTTCTCATTCTGCCCTTCTGGGCACTCAGCACCGGAAGCCTGCTCCCTCTTTCACCTGACAGCCCTTCACATCACTGAAGAGCGTTCTTGTGCCCATTTTCTAACCCATTTCCCCTCCCCCCCACCCCTTGCCTTAGTCTGTCATTTCTGCAAAATGTGGAGAGGTGTTTTTATTCACAGATGCCTTGGGAAATTTCATGGTTTTTAGACTCATGCTGAGTTTGTCCAGATGTGCCAATATTTGTCTTCCATGATATAAATTAATTGTCTAGAAGAGGAAGAAACCTTTGTAGGCACTTACCCACTAATGCAAACCAGTTCCTTTGGGTACTGATGGAAGGGAAAAAAATTAAAAAATGAACGAGATCATTTTCACTAGGAGAGGGTAGAATTCACATCCTACTTTTAGGACAAATCTGTAGCATGACAGTTCAGTATTACCACATAGTTTCACTATGGGAAACTCAGGCTGACACTTGTAATAGAGCCCAGCTTTTATGTGAGAACATTGCAGAGATGGAAAAAGCGTGATACTCTTATGTTTTATTACCAAGCTCTATGACCCAGTGTTTATAGCATAAGTGGCAAAGAAATTTGTGCCTCCCAGACTTAGAAAAGCATCATTATTATTATAAGGTAAACAATTGTGACAATGTTGAGTAAGGTTGAATTTATGGAAAAACACAAACTTTTAGGGAGGAGAATTCTAAGAATAAAGCATTGTAACATTGTCAGTGCCTGGCAGATAGGCACCTGAGTTTTCTTTTGAGATCCAGAATGAAAAAAAGCTATCCAGTGTGGATGAACCTCAATATAATAAAAGTCATGACCCTTCTACCTCCATGGTCACGCTCATCAGCTTCAGCAACAACTGTTTCTGATGTTTCTTGAACCCCTCTGATGTGCCTGGCAATGTGCTTTGCATCGAGTTATCTCCGTGAATTCTCAAAATTCAGAAAGTAGGTACTATTATTAGCCTCATTTTACAGATGAGAAAACTGAGAGATCAAAGTCATGGATTTTGCATGTAGCAGAATGGGAGTGTTAGTTCACACTTTGCTCCTATACCTTGTTTCTTTCCTGGCAAAATAGGCTATAAATTGAACATTAAACAGTGCCCTCGGGACACATTAAGGAGTCTTTCACTATAAATGGAACTTAAATAAAAAATTTTCCCAGTATGAGATTTTCTTGGTGAGACACTCATTCTTAGAAAACTATTAAGGCTTATGATAAAGCTTCTGTTTCCACATCCAAATACACCTTTTCTTCTGTTAGTATAATTCTCTATTAAAATCCCACCATGAATTGGTTCACTCTAAGAAGTAAAGGCAACATGATTTAGTGTAAAGATCGCCGGCTTCTCAGAAGTAGGATGACATGAAATTTTGCTAGTGATGTCTCTAACCTTCTCTGTGGTTTTAGTCTTGCCTCTTATTCAGTCTGGGCCTCAGTGCTCCCACCTGTAAAATGTGTGTTGGATTCTGATCGTGAAACTTCCTTCTAGATTTTCATAGTGCATAGTGATTAATGATTGGTAGCTTCAGGAAACACAGTGTCCTTGTTTCCACACTGAGCTCAGAGCCTGACACAGGGCTCCATCCCACCTACTCTGGGATCGTGACCTGAGCCCATATCAAAAGTCTGATGCTCAACCTACTGAGCCACTGACAGACCCCCTCAGTGTCCTTGTTCTTCAATGAAAATAACAGATACAAATCTCATGCCATTCTCCTGCTTTAATTTTTGTATTAACAGAAGCTAAGAATATAGGACATATTACTGTCTGCTGCCCATCTCTTTTAAGTCACTTCTCCAACAAACCTGTCAGGGCCTCTAAATCTTAACACCATGTAGGTATGGCTGATTGCCTGGAAGGAGGAGGTTCCCGACTTCCTCCTCACGTTGATTAGTGAATTGCAGTCCACTGAAAAACTGCTTGGCTTCTTGCTTCTTTACTTGGTGGACTTTCCCACTTGTCTTCCAGCAGCACCTTCTGGTAGCCCAATCTGGATGTGGAGGGTAGCTGTCTGTTTTGTGAATTTCTTCTCTCTTTGCTTCCGTTCCCCCGCAGAGTGAAGTGCCCCCTTCTCATAGCACTTGAACACCATCGAGTTTATCTTGAAGAGTAGTCAGTAGCCATTTCTCTTTTGTCTTCTCTGGATTATAAACTCATCAGCATGCAGACGGAACAAACACTCCTGTGCTTGGCTAGTATCTGGCATGTGGATGCTGCTTAATAAATGGTGAATGAATGAACAAGGAAGGAAAAAAGTTGCATTTCTCTATATATGCTAATGAACAATGCTTTAAATTATATGAAAATATTCACTTAGGGAACGGTCACTTCAGATGTTTCCCATTGACCATTCTTAACCTGATCTCCCTGCCTGAAATAATCTTTTCCTTCCCTCTAAACAGATTTATGTGTTGCTAGTTGGTAATTAATTATGTAGTGCCTCATGACAAATTTTTTGTTTTATATTTTCTGGTTTTTAATTATTTTATGACCTTATTTTTATTATAATTTGTTTCCACATAAAGACTATAAATAGATAAATATTACATTTCAATTAAATATTAAAATTTATTGATATTAATGTTTATTATTGATAATAAATATTACAGTTTTTCTACTTTTAAATTGTATTTTCTGTGTTTCATTTTGGATCATTTTGATTTTTGAGTTTTCAGGTTCGCTGATCTTTACTTTCTGCAACATTTAATCTGATGTTAATCTAATCCAGAGTAGTTTTCATTTTATACATTGTAGATTTCACATAGAAATTTAATTTGGGTCTTTTTTATATCTTCAGTGTCTCTGCTTATTTTTGAACATGTGGAATATAGTTACAAAAACTGTTTCAGTGTCCTTGTCTGCTGATTCTCACATCTGTTGTCTGTTCTGTCCCTTTTGATTGATTGATTTTTCTCTCCTCAAGAGTCCTATGTTCCTGCCTTTTGCATGCCCAGTAATTGTTGATTGGATATCAGATGTGAATTTTACCTTGTCAGATGCTAGATATTTTTGTATTTCTGTAAATATTCTTCATTCTGGGATGTAGATAAGCTGCTTAGAAGCAACCTGATTCTTTTGGGTCTTTTAAGATTTGTGAGACAGGACTGGCACAATATTCAGTCGAGGACTAATCACTCCTCACAACAGAGACAAGGTGCTTCTGTGTACCCTACCCAATGTTTGGGGAATCATGGAATTTTCTGGTTGGAACCATTCTTTCAGCTGTTTTTTCACACAGCCTTGGGTAGTAGCCTGACAAGCATGCCCTGAGCAGTATTCCACTGAAGATTGAGGAGAACTTCGTTTGAGTCTCTGTATAGGTCTTCCCTCTCCGGTCCTCTTTTCTTTTTACCAATTAATACTTTTATTTATTGATAAGACATAAAAATCCAGGTCTCTTAAATCTACATAATCTCTTGGAAGAGTTGGCTCTGTCCACGGGACAGATTCTAGTTGCCTTGGTCTCCCTTGTCTGTTAGCTCCATTTACTCAACCCAGGATGTCCACTTGACTTCTCCCTGCCCCCACATACCTCTCCCTGGAGACCCTCTCAGGCAGTAAGTGGGGGTATATAGGACTCATTTCGCTTGTTCCTTTTCTCTGAGAGATCCCTGCCCTTTGCTGCCTGTTGTCCAGATCTTGACAACTGTCCCTCTTACCCCACTGTGGATAAAAGTGTAAGTGACCCATTTTGTTCTTTCTACCTGGACTTATCCTCCATTTGCAATTTCCAAACCTCACCATCCCTGCCTCCATGAGACTGGGTGAGGAGCCCTTCCTCTGTGTCTCCATCATACCTGTGCTCACCAGCATAGCACTCACCTCCCTGCATTATTATGATGTTTTTTTTATTTCTTTCTCCAATAGATGTTATTTCATTGAGGGGAGGGAATGTCTTTTATCTCTGGTTTTTGTGGAATAAGCATTTGTGGAATGAATGAATGAACAAATAGGATTTAATTTTTTTTTTTAAATTTTTATTTAGTTTAATTATTTTTTTAATGTTTTTATTATTTCTGAGAGAGAGAGAGAGAGAGAGCAGGGGAGGGTCAGAGAGAGAGAGAGATACAGAATCTGAAACAGGCTCCAAGCTCTGAGCTGGCTGTCAGCACAGAGCCCAATACAGGGCTTGAACCACTAGCCGTGAGATCATGACCTGAGCCAAAGTCAGATGCTCAACTGACTGAGCCACCCAGGCGCTCCTAGAATTCAATTTTCAAAGTATCAGTTTATGAACAACTTTCAGAAGCTTTTAAAAAAAAAAAACAAACAGAAAATAGACTATTTTTTTATATGTACAGTTTAAGTCCCTTAAGTTTTTGGATAATAGTTATTTTTGATGGCTTAGACCTGGTTTTTATCTGTTTGTTTTCTTGTAGCCTTTCATTAGAAGGCGTTAATAATTAATTAATTCTTAAATAAAATATAAAAGTAAAGGAACTAAGAATAGAATAACCATATTCTAGACAAGCGGAATGAAGACTTAATTTTAGGTAACCCACATTCTGGTTGAGCCTCCGGTGGGATGTACCCCAAGTCTGAAATTTGTTGAGGTGGTATTCTTATCTCAAGTGGCTTTTCCATGTTGGATGTACTTGGATATCTGTTATCTGAATAAACTTCAGCTGGTCTGCAAATAGCTGTGACTCTCTGCATTCTTATCAACTGGAGACAATTGATAGTGGATATGTGCCACCAGGGCCATGGTCAAGTGCAAGTCCATACTATATTTGGGTCTGTTAGAGTTGGTAGAATGAACCATATTTGGTAAGCCTCTTAAGACTATCTTGTACTGTTTCCTAAGCAGCTCTTGGTTACAGGAGGTGCCTCAGGAGTTCTCTCCGCATTGCCATCCCCATTGTACAGTTGGCATGATGGGAGTAGATTGAGGCTGTGTTCTAGAACACAGTTTTCTGTATAGTAGGGATAGTGAGATTTAACTTGGCAGGTTGCTGTGAGGATTAAATGAAATAATAATTGTAAGCTGCCTCTCATAGTTCCAGGGACATAGAGCCTCCTCCCACCCCCCACCTCCCGCCCCCCAGCGACCTAAGAGGTAGTTCTCTGCCTCTAACGTTGAACTGTATTGACTGGCTACCAATATATAGACACATAGTTATTCTCTCTGTATCTCTTATCAGCTTTTCCTTGAAGGTTTAATGTGCATCCCTTTACTTTTAGGCCACATGTTTATTTTCCTGAAATGGTGTTTTCTTGACTTAAAGTACAGTCTTCTGCTTTTCTTTGTTTTTACTGCTTTGCCTGGTTATCAGATTGTTTAAAGCTACTTTTGTCCTTCCTCCTTCTAATCCACAGCCAAGTCGGGGGGTGGCTTTAATTTACAGGAACAGTCTGCATTAGCTAGTGTAGATTTCTCATTCTACCTCTCAGTTATTGATTAAACCTCTCCCTGATGCACAGATGAAGACTGGGTATATTTTGCATATTTTCCTAGAATGGCACAGTGATTGTGTGGCTAAACCAAGATTAGACCTTGCAAGTTCTAAAAATCTGAACTTTTGCTTTTAAGAGTAAACTGTGTTGCCTCCAAAACTACTAGTTGAGTTTAACTTTCAAGTGTACTTTGTATTTAAATCTGATGATAGTGTTGTTTTTCCTTTTGTCTTGTTTAGATGAGGGTATTGAACTTTTTTCTTTGCTGGTCTGGTACAGCTGCCCTGACTGTGACCTAGGTAGCAAGTTTCTTGATGTTGTCAAGAATGCTCATTAAGATATTTATTCTCTTTTGCCCTACTGTTTGTGGTACTTGTCATTATGTCTATTAGATGGTAAACTCTGTTATCACTCACTATAATGAGTGTGGCCCAATATAAAGAAATTATGAATGTGCAAGTGTTATAAGTGAATAAATCAACTATATTTACATTATTCCTCTTACATTCCTCTTACATTACTGTAAGAGTCCCTAGGTTACTGGTCTAAATGCATGTAGTCTTGGGATTTGAGATGGGAGAACTGAATAAGAAATTAAACTCTACTTTTTAGGATAGCCAAAAGCCTTTTGGTGACTTTGTACAAATTAGAAAAGGTGCCCCCTTTTAAGTGTTTGTTTATTTTGTGAGAGAATTAAAGAGATCACGTGCAAGTGGGGGAAGGTCAGAAAGAGAGAGAGAGAGAGAGAGAGAGAGAGAGTCCCAGGCACGCTCTGTGCTATTGGTGCAGAGTCTAATGTAGGGCTTCATCTCATGAACCGCGAGATCATGACCTGAGCCGAAATCAAGAGTTGGACACTTGACAGACTGAGCCATCCAGATGCCCCCCTAGTTGGAATTTTGTCCTCACTTGCCCCCAGGGATCAGTGCCCTTCTGCAGGGCATGGCCAGCACAGTTGCATGAGGATACTCAGACCTTTGTTTTCTGACTGGCTGTGGGTTTTGGTGTTGCATGGTCTCAAAGAGAACACTTGTCCTTATCCCAGTCAGTGTCCCTTGGAGAGCGGCCTCCATGCGGATGACGATCCTCCCAATCTATCTTTGGGAACTTCCGTCTCCTTCCCCAACTTCAAATTCACTTTTCTCTGTGGTATTTGTCTGCTGAAGACTTGGAGCAGACTGCTGTGTGCCTTGCTGCTGCTTTGCAGCTTTATGAGCTTCTCCCATTTCCATGGAGTCAGAGCCAGTCACCCATCTTGGTGCTTGAGGTCCTACTCATACTGGCCCTTACTCTAGATGTCTAATCACATTTCTTTCAATTCCTGCATAGACACCCTCTGACCTGGCCTTGTTCTTCTCCTCCGGTCATTGATGACAGTGGGCTCATTCCTCATGCCTCTTGACTGTTGCCCATGTGGCTCCCTGTGTCTGGATGCACTCCACTGCCTGTACAAATTCTGTAGAATCCCTTCAGTTCTTTAAAGTCTACTTTAGGGGCACCTGGGTGGCTGAGTCGGTTGAGCATCCAACGTCAGCTCAGGTCATGATCTTATGGTTCATCATGAGTTCAAGCCTCCACTGGGTTTTCTGCTGTCAGCACAGAGACTGCTTCAGATCCTCTATTACTCTCTGTCTCTGCCCCACCCTGCTGTGTGCTCTCTCTCTCTCAAAAATAAATAAACATTAAAAAAATAAAGCTACTCTTTAATGAAGTAATGCTACTCCCTCCCCCTTGATGCCTTGAGTCATTCTACAAAGCCTATTGAATTTTTAAGTTAAGTTTCAAATATATAATCCAATGTTAGCACATGTTGATTTCTTAGAATGGTGCCCAGCACATATTTCTTGCTTAGTCCTTAGAGTGCTTAGTTATTTTTATTCCTTTATTTAAATCACCCCAGTCCTTCATTCATGAACAAATGTCCCCTCTGCAGGTGCTGCTCCAGGTCTGGGGATCCAGAAACATGTAGGACTTAGAGCTTGCAAACAAGCAGTAGGGGTAATGACCTGTCACTTCACTGGACAGAGATGCGGTGGGAGGGGTTGCATCGTCTCTTCAAGGCTCTCCCTGTTGCTACATTCTAGGCTTCTGATGTGCCCTCCTTCAATGTCCCGGTCAGTAGGAGACAGTGGGAAGAGCAAAGGCTTCATGTTGGGTGGATGTGGATTTAAATCCCAGCTGCTTCATATGCTAGCTCTGAACTTCAGTCCCCATCTCTTCAAATGGGGATAATAGAGCAGTTGCCATATGTCATTATGAACTAGGTCCTGGGCTAAGTGCTTTACACTTGTGATTTTATGGACTCCTCAAAACAACCCGATAAGGTACATCCTGTTAATATCTTTATTTTATAGATGAAGAACCTGGGGCACAGAAGGTTGAAAAAAATGGCCTAATGGTAGAGCTTTAAGCTGAACCCTGCTGTCTTCTGTCTCTGCCTGTCAGAGAGCAGAAGCCACATTTCTCCTCATCAGGTAGTATCACGCTATGTCACATGTCTAAATATGTTAAGATCCCTGGCACACGAGGCCAGAGTAAACAGCTATTATTATTTATTACTATTATTCTAAGACTCACACCTTTCTTCATCATACTGTCTGACACTGAGTAATACACATTGTAGCTGTTCAATAAAACTTCATTGGATTTCATTGGTTCTGGATTTTGTGTGTGGGAAGGTGGGTAACTCTGTGTCTCTAAAGGGAAATGCTTAATAGAATATCTTAAAATGGGGGAAGTAACAATATAAAAAAGTAGCCACAGAAGCAAACCAGTTAATGAGATTCTACATGGGAAAGCTGGAAGGAAATTAAAAAGAACTGAAAAAACAGTCTGGTAGTTGACAACACTTGAAAATATTCTGGCCAGCAGATAGTATTCTGAGCAAAAGCAATAGCGATGATAAATTACTCAGTTCTGTGGCCACCCCTTACAATAATGACAAACAGATAGGAGGGTGTGCAGCCTTTAAAAGTTTAAAAAAATAATTTGTCCTTCTGCCAGCCCTTCCCTTACCTGACACAAAGTTGGTCACAGCCAAAGGATCCTGTTTTGCCTGATGAAGTTTTGAATGAATTAGGTTAGGTTCTCTTGAAAATGGCTGTACCAGAAAATAAAAGCTTTTCTCTCTCCGGAAAGGAACTCAACTCTGGGGAAGAACACAGCTTTCCCAGAGGGATCTGGGACTGCCCAGACCAGGAGCTTCTGTCTTTCCCCGCCACATCCCCCAGTGTTTCACCAGCAGAACAAGGATATTATTAAAGCTTGTCATGATACAAAGCTGCACACTGAGAAGTGGCTGCCAGAACTTTTATCTTTATGGCTCTCTTGAGTTCGTGGGAGGAACAATTAAATACTGCTTATGCAAATGGAGGGTAACAGTTTTCATTTTACTAACAGTCAAATGCTCTTTCTTCTTTTGGAGTTTGGATCTTTCTTTCTCCTTTGGCTATTGTTCTGTCCCAGCCTGTGTGGGATAGGAATCTTCAGGAGGGCCAGAAAACCAGGGTTGGATGCTACATAGCCAAGGACATTCTGTAGCAGTGCCCACTTATTACACTGTGAGACAGCTCTGGAGAAATTGCTGCTGCCTCTGTGTCCAGCACATTGCTGGCAACAGGAAGATATCAGAAACTCCCTAGAGTCCCCTTCAACCATTAGGCTTGCTGGAAGACTGTGTCCCAGAGAGTGGTTTCCGCTTCCCTTGACTCCTTTTTTCAACACATGTGTTTTGCAGAGGGGCTTATGATTGCCTTGCTATAGGAAACCTGGGAAATGTAGTGTTTTTGGATTCTACTTAGAGATGATGGCCCTCATCGATGAAGTGGGAAACTACCAGGATGTTGAGAACATGTTCAGAAGTTTTTTGGGAAATCTGGAAAGACAAATGTCCCCTCCAACTAGCCAGGAGGTTGGTATTGGGCTTTCTGCGGCAATATAGGGCTTTGGGGGGTGGAGTAGCCCTTCCTGACAAGTCCAATGTTGATTTTATGTAGTTGCTGAAGTAAATAAAATTTTAAAATGGCACATTCTAGGGGTGCCTAGGTGGCTCAGTCAGTTGAGTGTCTGACTTTTGATCTCAGTTCAGGTCATGATCTCACAGTTGTGAGATCAAGCCCCCCCCCCCCCCCCCTCATTGGACTCCGTGCTGAGCATGGAGCCTGCTTGGGATTTTCTCTCTCCCTCTGTCTCTGCTCCTCCTCTGATCTCTCTCTCTCTCTAAATAATTAAATAAACATTAAAATATAAAATGGCATATTCTGTAACAAAAGTGAATATTACTGATATTTTAATTCAGCTTAAATAATACACAACAGGTATCACATAGTTTCTGCTTGTTATCACTTTTTGCATTTCAGGATCTTTCTTCCTGTGAAGTTTCAATGAAATGCTGAGAAATACATTTTACTTTATTATAGGCAGGATACATTTTAAGAGGCTTTCTTCCCCCTCTGTTATCTGATCCATCTGCCAAATGTGTTGACTTTATGTCTTCCATAAGCTATCTGATCTTCCTGTGGCCGTGGAAGAGGCATATCTTTGAAAGCAGAATTTTGAATAAAGAAAGCTGGTAGTTAGGGCATGATGTCCAGGCTCCATGGCTTCTTATTTGTTCCAGCTTGAAGCTGCATGCTGCCTCTTCTTGGGCCCTTCATCTGTCGTTGGACATCTCTTTTTCTTTCTTAGTGTGAATTCTGCCCTTTGGTGTGGGTGACACTTGTCATTTAACACTGATATAAACATGTGGCCCCTCTTTGCTTTGGTGTCATTGTCTATAAAATGGGGCTATGTTTCCTGACCTACTTTGAGGTTAACATGAGGATTAAGTGATAATGTACAAAGAAGCCTTTTAAGAATTCTCAAGTGTGATATAAAGGTAAAGCACCAGATAATTAACTATAGCTTGCATTATTTAATTCTATGTTGTGACCTGATAAAATTTTACTCCTTTTAGCTCTATTGAGGGTAGCATTTTGTCTCATCATCTTCTTTTAGAAAAGTTAAATGCGGGGATGTCTGGGTGGCTCACTCGGTTAAGCGTCCGACTGCAGCTCAGGTCATGATCTCACCACAGTTTGTGAGTTCGAGCCCCGTGTCAGGCTCTGTGCTGACAGCTCGGAGCCTGGAGCCTGCTTCAGATTTTGTCTCCCTCTGTCTCTGCCCATTCCCAACTCGTGCTCTGTCTCTCTCTCAAAAATAAATAACTTAAAAAAATGTTTATAAAAAAAAGTTAAATGCTGTTCCATGTCACAGAGCAAGTTAGGGTAGAAGCAGGTCAGAGCTTGGGTCTCCTGACTCACAGACCAGCAGAATGCTCAGGCTTGATGTCTGCTTTAGTTTATCACTTGCTTCATGTTTTCGGTGAATGAGATATAACAGTCTCCTTTTGGAGGTTAAAAGAATACCTCAGAAGAAGCAAACAACACTGCATCACTTTGGTTCATTTCAAACCTTCTTTATTGTTGCCATCTGTGTGTCCATGTGCCGGACTGGTAGGAAGGTAGGAAGACATAGATGACTAGATTCTTCTAGTGGAAGTAGACAGACAAGGAGGCAGACAGACAAGGAGGCAGACATCTAAGAATCTGAGTTCTTGTCTCTGCTGCTTACTTACAGGGTCTATCTGGGCAAGTCACTCACATCTCTGGGCTTAGGTTCCCCAGCTGCCCAGTGAGAGCACTGGACTAGATGTGCAGAATGGTCACCATTACTGAGGTTTCTTCTGATTTGTCCCATCTGTGGGTCTGTGAGACTCCAAAACTGTGTGCTGGTCAGGCCTTTACAAACTGATGGCCTGTTCTTCTTAATTATTATTTGTGATAAATTTCACTGGCTGATTGCATTCTCTAATACCTGACATTACGACTGTATGGAAACATAGTTGGTGATACTTCGTAATTAACCAGTCAACTTTACAATGATAGCAAAAATGGGCATCTGATGATGATTTAATAGGGACCATAAAAATCAATGCCAGCAATAATTACTAGTCTCTGCAGTTCTGTAGTGCTTTTCTGATAGGAACCTTTCTTTTTCTTTAACTTTTATTTATTTATTTTGAGACAGAGAGAGAGAACATGTGGGAGGGGNGGGGGGGGGGGGGGGGGGAAGAGAATCCCAAGCAGGCTCCACACTGTCAGTGCAGAGCGTGATGCAGGGCTTGAACTCAAGAGTTGTGAGATCCTGACCTGAGCTGAAACTAAGAGTGAGATGCTTACCCGACTGAGCCACCCACGTGCCCCTGATATGAACCTTTCTTAATATTAGGCCATTTTCCTTAAAAAGGGACACAGAATCATAATAGCTAACATTTATTTAGTGTTAGCTTCTTGGTAGGGAGGTATTGTTCTACGTGCTATCCATATAAAGATTCATTGAATCTTTTTTTTAAATGTTTTTTAAATTTATTTTTGAGAGAGAGAGAGAGAGAAAGGCAGCATGAGCAGGGGAGGGTCAGAGAGGGAGAGAGGGAGAAACAGAATCGGAAGCAGACTACAGGCTCTGAGCCAGCTGTCAGCACAGAGCCCGACAGAGGGCTCGAACCCACAAACTGTGAGATCATGATCTGAGCTGAAGTTGGAGGCCTAACCGACTGTGCCACCCAGGCACCCCAAGACTCATTGAATCTTTATAGCATTTTGAAGTACCTCAGCCTCGGTCCTGGGGTAAGGAAATGGAGGTACATAACAGTACGTAAAACTTGTTTCACATTACACAGCTGTAAGAGACAGTGGCAGAGTTGGAAACTGCTGCAGCTGGACCCCTTACGGCTGGACTACCGCCTAATGAAAGCTGCTCTCAGTGCATGTCTGAGAAACTGGAGAGACTCGCTTGTTACAAGGCCACAAAATAAGAAAGCAGCTGAATCATCTTACTTGCAGCTCTGAACTTGGCCAGATCCTCAAGCGTGAGGGTTCTTACTGTGTGCAAGTGTTCTCAGTCTGGATTTCATGTCTCAGGTGACTCATGCACCCTTGGAAATCATGTGCAAATTGCATTTATACATCCATGTGTGTTGGTGCGAGTGGGGGTAGGCTGCTTGATGGTTTCCTGCCTGTTATCAGAGTGGGCCCCCTCTCCCGCCACTGCTCTAATTCTAGCTGTGCAGGTCCTCGTCATCCCTAAATCTGTGTTAATATTCTGGAAGCGTGGGCATAACCACCCCTTGAACAATTGAGTGGCTGTGGAAACCTAGAAGAACCAGACTTTCCACACATCCTCCTCTGCTCAGAGCTTTGTCGCTTTGGTACAATAGGACAATGCCTTTTTCTCTCCTTGAAGCCTTCTAGCATTTTCATTTTTTCCCTTACAATTTTGGAACCTCAAGGGTTTGAGGGTTTTTTGTTTTGTTTTGTTTTACCTCTTCTTTATAGGTTTTGTTCAGAAATCAAATGTTCGTAAGCTTTTTACTTCTCATCTAGCCCATGAGTTCACTTTCTCAGTTAACTTTTATGATTTTTGTTGTTGTTATAGTTGTTAAGGTAAGTCCTTTCAAAGCCATGTAAGAATGTTTTGCTGTATACCAACATAAGAATGAAGTGGTACAACTAGAAAATTCAACAGGAAATACACACACACACACACACACACACACACACATACACATCAATAGACAATTTAGCTTCTGTTCGCAGAAATTGAGTATATCTGCTAGGGAAAAAGTTTCAGGGATGTTATCATTTTGATAGCTGTGTTATTTTATATTACCTCTTCTTTCCTAGTCTGTTTATAGGTGATTACTCTAGACCTTTTTAGGGGTGAAAATGGATGACACACACACATTATGCTGGTCTGGATAGTAGAGAGATGACAAAATTCTACTACAAAGTAGTTTTGTTATGCTTTTGGTTCAGATGAGTAATATAACTGGCCCGTTGCACTGTACTCTGGAAAACTTTACCATCTATTTTATCTTTATTCGTTATGGCAAACTTCTAATGTTATTTTAGTGTGACCTCCTTTAAGGATGTGAAGGCATTGCCTCTGCAGACAGGCTTGGGTTCTGATCCCAAGCTCTGTCATTTATAAGCTGTGTGACTTTGGGCAAGTTTACTTAATCTCTTGGAATCCTCTTTTCCTCATCTATAAAAGGGGAAAATAATAATTACATGTTGCCCAAAAAGTTGTGAGGAGTGATACCAGGCATGTTTATACATTTACCATAGGCTTCTCCCACAGTAAGCACTTGCTAAATGATTGTTGTTGATTGATTGCTTTTTATCACTATTGTTGTCATTATAATAACATATTATACATATAACATAATATCAGCAGCAGCATTAAATTAATATGTGTAATATGCCTAGTACAGTGCCTGGGACATGAATAGGCACCAAATAAATATTTTATTGGATTTGACTGTACGTAGTTAGCTTTTGTGACTGACTCAGACTAGTGGTACCTTTTTATTTATTAGATTAACAAGGATGAAATTGCTGAATGGAACAAATGATGGCTCTACCTCCAAGTCAACAAACTTCATAGTGAGGTGATCTTGAAAGCAAACAATGAAATGTGGCAAGTCTGGTGGGAAAAATCCCCCAACAACCTTGAAGCTGTTTTAAGGAGCAGCAGTTGCCTAGTCCCCCTGATTGCTGAAATTTTGCTTCTCTCCCTTGAATGAGGAGAGGAGAGGAGAGAGGGGCAGAAAGGTCACTGGTTGCGTTCATTAATTTTCTTCCAAGAACTGCCACATGTCACCAGATCGCCCCCCGGCACTGGCGCTGTTTGGCTGTCTTCTCTTTGCCCATGAGAAGCCAAAATGTTAAGTTGGTGGAGCTTACTAGATCTGACAGAGAAATTCTTCACGTCTGGCCTGAATGTCTAAGTAAATTTGGTGTACCTCTTGTGGTCTGGGGCAAATGCTGGAAGCTATTAGAATTCTGAACAAAACCCTCCATTCAAAGACTGCTCGTTTCCTGCTGGGGTAATCCAAGTATCAAACACGAAGAAATATGGGCGAGGAGAATGTGGCTGTTCAGTGCAGAACCCACCAAGGTGTCTACGACATGTCCCCAAATGACTTAGAATGTTACTTCCACTTGATCATCTTGAATAAGTGGTTTCTTTGAAAACAAGAGCTCTACGTTTCCTGAATCGAGTATGGATGAGAACTGCATGGGTTTCCTTCCGTCAGTCAAAGTTAGGATAGGGCAGCCTGCCCTCCCCTCGAAGTGCTAGAGACCTCCATTTTTGTTTTTAGTTTTTGTTTTCCAACGATTTCCTTTGAGTTTTCCCAAATCAGAAAGTATCTTTTCATTAGCTAGTGTTGTGGAGCCTACTCTTTGAGACTAGGCCTGTGCAGTGGCTGGAAGCTCTTTTATTAAGAAACCTTTGTGGAGAAGCTATGGTTTATCTCATGAAATATCTGAGTTTGTCATAAACCGTTTCCTTTCTGGACTGAAATTTATTTTCTGTGAAATTCCAGGTGTTCTTTTATATAGACTTGAAAGGAATGGATTTGATAGTTCAGGGTTGGTTTTTTTTTTTCCCCAAGAAGAATATTTTCTTATGATGGGGTAATTGAGGATGAAGAAATCAGATAACATAGGTGAAGTCATTGGGTATGCATAGTGAAAACCATTATTTTAATTAATGTTAGTTACACCAGGTTGTATGGCCAGTTATGCAGTTGAATGGCACGTTGTAGCTGGCATGCTGTTCTGCTCCCGCACTTAGACTGTGTGGGAACTTCGAGATCGCTTCACTCCTGCTAAATGGTGAACTTATGGAAAACAGAGACAAAGCCTTATTCATTACAGTGTTCCTAGTTCATAGCACCATATTAGGCACACAAGTAATGCTTTTTAAAAATGAAGGAATGGATAAGACATTTTTATAAAACCTGAACGTGACGTCAGGTGGTTTCACAAAATAAAACATTAGCATTGGTTTACTGGACTTCCTCTTACGTGTTTAGCCACTTCTTCAGCTCCCAATCTATGCTTTGATCCTTCTGTGAGATGGTTTATATAGGGAGTCTGGTGTTCTTTCATCATTAAGGATTCAGTTGCCTTAGTTAATAGTCCCAATCATGTTCCTTTCCCCGTAGAATCTGTATGAGATGTGAAATGTGTAACCGGTAAGATGGAATGGGAAAAATTAACCTACTCTGATGACGTTGAATGAGTTCTAACTGCACACGATTGCAAGCAGTTCACTTGTCAGTAGACAGCAGTCCTGTGTTATGTCAGCGGTAATGTGGTGTTCACATTCAGAGAACTTTTTGTCTTTTCCTCCAAGTTATGCTGACCTCTCAGATGAAAATATTCCCCATCTAATAAAAGTCAGAACAGATTTATGAGCCTGCTCCTGACCACTTGTCCTTTATGCTTTAAAAGAAAAAATAAATCTAGATTAAGATTCATAGGTTACTGTTGGACCATGTAATGGTGGGCAGGGGCCAAATATTCCCCCATCCTTGAGCTGCCCATCTTTTCCCCATTTGGGGCTGTTGGGGGCTATTGGGGGCTATTGGAGCTGGTGGAGTGAAGGTTCCTGCAGAGAATGGTAATGTAGTTAGTTCTCTTTAGAAATACAAGCTGCTGCTCTCATTGCCTGGAGGGCCTCATGGTTTGGCACCACACAGGAGGCCCCAGGTGGGGCTGAGGTGAGGCTGCTAATAAAAAGTAGCTGTGGCACGTCAGGGTGAATCAGCTGGGACCGAGTGAAAAGGAGGACATTATGTAATTAAAAGCCCAGGGAAATAGTAGAGCTATCTTTTGTTGCCAACATTATGACACTTGTCCTTTCTACCTGTTCCCGTGGGTTTTCTGTCATTTTATCATCCATCCAACAAGTATTTATTAAATATCTACTCTGTGTTCTGTTCACCATATACTTCAGGGCTTGCTTAAGACAGCTCGTAAATGAACGTGTGATGACTCAGACGCGGGTTTGGCCCTCAAGGATCTTGTCACCTGGTACGAGAGATGAATATGAGGCAGAGAGTGGCTGGCCCATGGGGCATGGCAGAATGCAGAGCAAAAGGGCTTGAGATCTGATAGACTTGGGTTCAAATTTAGGGTCTACCGCTTATTAGCTCCTTTGGCATCTGTCAGGTTATCCAATCTTGCTCAAAGTTGGTTTCTTAATCTTGAAATTGTGAAAAATGTATCTCATTCCTGGAAGAGTTGCTTTAGGATTTGAAAAAGTTGAGAAAAGGGCCTGGCACAGAGTAGGCCCTTGATAAATGGAAGCTCTTATTATTACAACTGGCCAGGTTCATATAAACTCCTGTGTGAACTTGAGGGCAATGAAGGGACAGTATCAGCGAAGGGACCAGGAGTTTGATGGTTGGAGATGTATCTGAGCTGAGCTTGGGAGGATGAGTAGGATTTGGGAATGTGGTGAGGGCAATAGAGAAGAAAGTGTGTTCAAGATTTATTACGTATTTTTATACCTTTTTTGTTTGTTTTTAGTAAACAGACACCAATTTTGCATCATTTTTATTCGCAGCATGTGGATCAGACCATCATGTTACTTAAATTTTAGCATGAATCCCAATGCCAGCAATTGTGTATTTCGTCTTTTTCTTTTGTTGCCTCACAGCCCTTTATAAACAACACCTAATCAATGAATGCAGAGGCTCATGACCTGGTTATGTTGAAATTTCTGCATTTAGTGGGCATGTCCCTCTGAATCTGCTGTGATCAGAGGTGTTTTCTAAAAGGTGCCCAGATCCCAAGTTCTCGTTGCTTCTTAGAATAGTGAGAGCCTGGGAGACATGAGAGAGACATGGCCTGTGGCCCATGCATGGCAAGCCCTCGACCATGCTAACGATAATTGTGATTATTATTGATTATTTGGACCTTCTGGTAACTTAGAATTTTAATTTCTCAAAGTCCCCTTACTCCTTGATGAGTCTGAAAACTCTGGTGTCAGCCTAGTGTTCCTCTGTGCTGGCCTGCAGCTCATTTGGCCTGAGGTAACTTTGCCCCTTGTGCCCAGCCTCTGTGTGTGTGTGTGTGTGTGTGTGTGTGTGCACGCGTGCGCGCATGCCTGACCTCTGTACCAGCCCGCCAAGTACTTGAGATAGGGTGCATCTTACATCTCTTGTCAGCCCTGCTAAGAAGGGGCTTTGTCCTGCTGGACAAGCATAAATAGGAGGCCCTCAGCGTAAATCGGACTCACGGTGTGTTCTCCTCTTTGCACTTTCCTAGCTGAATGTTGCTCTTCCTCACTTCCCCACCTCCCCCGCCCCCAGAACAGAACTTAGCTCTGTGGTGTTGGGTTGTTAGGAATACAACCTGTATGTATTCACTGTAGTCATAATTTTGCTGCTCTTTCTCTGAAGAGGAAAGTGACACTTGAAGAAGACCTCATTCTGTCATTCTAGAATATTTGTTAAGCTCCAGGAACAGGTAGTGTGCTATCCGTAAGATCTGGACCTGGACGCTTAGTGCATATGATCAAAGGAACCTTACACTGGACCTAGTTCCTTCTGAGGGAGAGAGGGGTAAGTGGGTAACCCCAGATAGGCATCCTGACTTGGAATTTTCTAAATGGTTAATGCTTGGCCGACATGTTATAAAGGTAATTTGTTTATACTTGTGTCCTGTAATTATACACTCTGTATATAATATCCTTTTGAAATTATTATTTATTGCACAAATATTGTAACAGAAACTGAACTCAAAACACAAGGAAAAAATGTGTGTGGGCTCACCATTTGTACAAATCAAACTTTTCTGTGTTTTTAGGGTTATGACTAGTCCCTGTCCATCTATCCATGACAGTACAGTTGACACCATACTGTAGGTATCATTTGGTTTTCTGCTCTTTCCAGCTACCTCCTCCACACATATTGTATGGTATTCACATGTGCTTTCAAAACTAATTATATCTGCATGTAAACCCTCAGCTATTTTTATAGAACGTGTGTTTTAAACTTTGAATATCTAGGGGAAACTCCCAGCCCACCCCACCCTGGTGCTTTCTTTTCTCTTCGCAGTAGGAGGAGGGGTTCAGGATGGTGACAGGAGGGTACTGCCCAGAGTTCATTGTTCAAGGCTGTCCTTGGTACTTTCATCAGAAACCTGGAGGCACTGCCTGTCAGAGTAAAACGTCTTTGCTTTTCACTTTCAAAGAAGAGAATTCAGAAGGAATATTTGAGAATATTTAGAAGGAAATATTTGAGGATGTTTGGGAATATCCTGGAGATAGATACCTACATTATTTGAAAGGTGGAAGTTAAGTGCAGGAGAAATGGTGACTGAAAGAGCCAGCACCTGGGTTTGAATACTTTTGATGCTCTAGGCATTCTCTCTCTCACTATCAATCTCTCAACAGC
>NW_027530365.1:416482-451356 GCF_008692635.1 Crocuta crocuta
CCCCCCGCCCCATCTCTTTTCTTCTCCCTTCCTTTCTCCGTCCGGCCCTTGTCTGTAAAAATGCAAACCTCATAGACTGAAAATGCAGTGTCAGAGAATAAGATGATAATTTGAATCTTTTCAAAAGTTCCCAGTGTGGGCATAACGCTTATGATGTTTTCCAAGGGAATGAGAAGGACCTAAGAATGCAGCTAGGAGTGAGAGGCAGCCAGTGGAGTGGAGAAGAGCAGTGGCTTTGAAGTCAGACAGCGCAGTTCAAATTTTAGGTCTGGCTCTAGTTTGGTGGCCTTGGGCAAATTACTTAACATTTCTGAATATTTCCACGAGGAAGGTAATTATAGTGCTACCTCACAAGGTTGTGGTGAGATTAAATTGGATAATGTAAATAATGCACTTAGCACAATGTCTGGCATAAATAGTAAGCATTCAATAAATGTGAAGTGTTATTACTATTTTTGTTATTTCCTGTTTCATATTACAGTCTTACTGCTTTCCACACTGGTAACCCTGGGCTAAAGTAGTCATGGGATCTGTAAACCATGTTTTGTGTTCTTGCAAAGCCAAAGAGAAGCAGGCAGGTCTGGTCATTGTAATAACCACATGGTAGACTCTTAGAAGCATGGCGCCCCCAGAGGAAGAGTAAAAGACGGGGTCCTTGTGGCTGAAAAAGTTGGGTTTTCCAACTCAGGAAGTTAGCAAGTTCTTCTATGAAAGCTTGTGGGTTTCCAGTGGTAATGGGAGTAAATAGAGGATGATATGTGCAGATGACTTGATTGATTGGTACAAGTGATCACTCTCTTTGGAACACCAGCAGTTGACACACTGTGGAGTCTCTAGTGCTTAGTCCTGTTAACTGGCTTGTTGAGCAAGCTTTTACTGCCAAGTGCCTCTTTGGAAACTGGAAGCAGTGGGAAAACTACTAGGCAAATGGAAACCGGTTTCTCGACCCCACTTGGTAGAGCATTTGCTCTAGGCAACCAGACGGGCTCCAGGAGACATTTGTCTTTATAGTGCCTTTTTTTTTTTTTTAAGCTGTAATTTAAACTGACATCACTTGATTTTGACATTGCAACAAGGTCTCTGTAGACTTAATATTATGTTCATTTTCCCATGCACATCCTCACTGGAGATTGATGGATTTATATCAACATGGAAACTGGTTGGAATGGAAACCATCCAGAAAATGATTAGGGAGCTTGAAGCTTTCTGAAACTGGGCACAGTGTGTATTAAGTCATTATTGTTTTAATGAAACTTGTCTTAGCTGGGGTCTCTTAACCACTTGTTTTCTAGTTTTAATATTGAGTCACTAATTTACACTAATGAGACGCTGTCAAGATTAAACACCAATCTTATACTGTGTTTGCCAAAGTGTGAGATCTAACCTGAGATGTGGCTTTGCAAAATCCTCTGTATTAAAATGCTAGAGAAATAGAAACAAACAAACTGCCTGGTTTCAACAGAAACTGTCAACATCATATCTGGGAAGAAATTCATGGTGAATATGTTTCATATTAAACCAGGGTGGTCTATAGTAGGTCCTATAAGTAAAAAGCTAAATATCACTCTTCCCTGGTAAATTTGCATACTCATGTGTCTCATGTGAAATACTGTACACACCAGCTTGTAATGTTCTTGTCTGGATTATCCACTATGAGAATTGTCTCTTAAAAGTGAAAAGAAGGGGGGGGGGAGGCGTGTGGCTTAGTCGGTTAAGCGTCCGACTTTTGCTTAGGTCATGACCTCACGGTTCGTGGGTTTGAGCCCTGCGTCGGGCTCTGTGCTGACTGCCAGCTCAGAGCCTGGAGCCTGTTTCAGTCTGTGACTCCCTCTCTCTCTGACCCTCCCCTGCTCACGCTGTTTCTCTCTCTCTCTCCTAGAAATAAATAAAACTTAAAGCACACACACACACACACACACACCATTCCTATTAAAAAAAAAAGTGAAAAGAAGCAAGATATAGTAGAAAGAATATAAATGTTGGAGCCACACACATCTAGGCCTGTGTCCCAGATCCCTTCTTTCCCATTTGCTTGTCCAGGTAAATTCCTTAATTTCCTTTTGCGTCAATTTTTCTCATCTGCAGCATAGGGATGGAGATATTTATAGGGCAATGCTGTTGAAAGGTTTAGTAGAGATGAGACAAGTGGATAATGTAGCACCTCACATGTAGTTGGTACTCTCTTAAAGTTCCATTTAAAGGTACACACATCACTCAATTTACTTACAGTTTGTCCAGGGCCACTCAGCCTTTCTTGACCTTCTCTCTCATTATGAGTTGCTGTGTGTTCTTGAAGACAGTGCAATTTTATCATTGGTTCGGAGGGAGGAAAATAATTAGGAAGGCAGGCCTACCGTAAGAGAATTCATCTATCTTGTTGCAGGATCAAACACAAATGGTTTTTGGATTGTCCATTATTAATCTTTCACTTCTTTTCTTCATTAGTGGTGCTAATGGGGACATAATTACCTTCTTACTTTGTCTGTCTTGATCTCTTGGTTTCCTCAACCCAAAGAAAACTGGGGAGAGAGTAAGAGAAGATTATCTGAGAGGTCATTTACATACAAGATTATCAGGGTATATCGATGATTTTATCTTTATGAAGATTCCTATAGAGAAGTCTTCTCTCTCAGTCTCTCTCAGTCAGAATTGGAGATAATGGCAAGTGATGAGAGAGAAGCACTCTGAACTGCTTTCAACAAATCGTGCAATGATTTCTGTTTGCACTTAGTTCTCAGGTCATCAGTACTGCATGGAGACTTTTGCCCTCCACTGATATGTGTGCTCCTAGATTCAGGGGTGGGTTTGGATGGATGCCTCTGTTTGAGTGATTCCAGCTACTGCTGAATGGTGTTTCTGTTTCAATAGTATTGTAAACCAAAGAGTAAAACATTTTTGGTTGAGAGATCTTGTTTCTCTTCTTAGTCCATCCCCCACGCTCACTCTTCCAAACCATTCTTTAAAAAGCAAAACAAAGCAAACAAGAACTTGCATTGAGAAAACATCTAGAAGTGAGCAGGCTAGGTCAAAGCCTTTTCCTGATAATACAGTAGAATCCTGTGCCCATCCTTCTGATTGGCTATTTCCATTGTTTTAGACTGATTTGTGCAAATCTTTGTCTCAATAATGGAGACAAAAAAGTATCCCTAAAGACTATCAGAATTGGTTCAGAATATTCTTAACCTATGGAAAAGTCATTATCCTATCTAGAAGAATGCCTTGAGATAGCATAAGATTTATAGTTTTTTTTTTTACCAAGTAATACATTGTTTAAAAGAAAAAGGAAATTAGAAAAACTTAAAGAAATAACACCAGCACTGAAAGTAGGCACACATCTTCATTTTAACAAAGAATGAAGTAGTTCATGGCAAGTATTGTCTGACTTAAATTTAAAACCATCGCAGTGGTTTTGATTGTTTTTTTTTCTCTTGGAAGTGCTCATATTCTGGAATGTGTTTATAGATCTTGACCTCAGATGCTTCCCCTGACTCAGAAATTGGAAAACATTTTGCTACAGGGGCCAGCAGCGAGTGCCTTCCCCTGCTGCAAACTGGGCCCAGGGCAGACGTGTTAGGAGCTGGTTCTGTGGTCCAGGGAGACCCAGGATGCTGATGCCACAGTTTCTTGCTCAGTGTAAAAACAAACAAACAAAAAAACAGACAAGACACACCTAGGAGCAAGATGATTGTTAATGAGATATGCTAATGAGGAATTTGAAGAGAAGAAAGTGGAGGAGAGAAATTGCATTTTTCCTTCCTGGTTATACTCTTGTTTAAGGACACAAGTAGTCCTTTGGCTTATTTTCAAAGTGTGGTGTGTCTCACCCCTGTTCAAACTTGTCAAATTCCCAATGTTTTAAAAGCCCACTGAAGACATTTTTCTTCTTTTGGAGGGTGCTGCTACTGCTACTTTTGGCCTCTTCTGGATGATTAACGGTTGTATTTTGTGAAGACTTTCACGGCATTTTTGACAGTGGTAGTGCAGGACGGGTTAAATGGGTCACAGCAGGGTCTCAGAGGGCACATGTCCAGTGTCCCACCAGTGCAGGAACCATCCCTGCTATCTGTTCTTCCCGCCTCTGCTGCATCTCCCTGATGAGCGCGCAGATCTTCCGCTTTTAAAATGCAGGTGTTATTAAGCTACAGAACTTCTTCTTCTTCTTCTTCTTCTTCTTCTTCTTTTTTAAATGTTTTATTTATTTCTGAGAGAGAGAGAGAGAGAGACAGCGTGAGCAGGGGAGGGTCAGAGAGAGAGGGAGTCACAGACTCTGAAACAGGCTCCAGGCTCCGAGCTGGCAGTCAGCACAGAGCCCGACGCGGGGCTCGAACCCGCAAACCGCGAGACCATGACCTAAGCGAAAGTCCGGACGCTTAACCGACTAAGCCACCCAGGCGCCCCTAAGCTACAGAACTTCTGCTCCGTGTGACACATACTGGCTCCTCGGTAAAAATTGATGAGCAACTGGAGGATAATCCAGTCAGGTCCAAGGGCTGCTTCCCACATCTTATGGTGGTTAGAGCCTTCTTGGCACTTGAATCAGATGGTATCTATGTGCTCTCAAAATTTCCTTTCCAGGCCAAACAGTAGCAGTTACTCTATTCTCTTAGGACATTGGTTCCCTATTTTCTCCCCTTCTTGCTCTCTGCTGGACAAGTTCCAGGTTATTACTGTTTTTGTTAAAATATCGTAAAGCTACCTGAGTGAAATGCCCCAAATATAATCAGATGGGCGCAAAGAGTAGTGGAACATTTCTCTTACGGTTCTGGACTCTGTTATCCTTTTCATGGCAGCAGAATGTATCCGCCCATCTGGGGCCACCATACTTGGACAGATGGACAGCGGGGTGGCAAAGAGAACAGCCTGGAAGCAGCTGCCTAGGTTTGAAGCCAGGCTCCATCAGTTGCGAAATCTGTTACCCTGGGCAGGTTGCTTAACCTCTCTATGCCTCAGTTGCCTCATCTGTAAAGTTGGGAATAATCATAGTACTTACTTTATAAGTCTATCATAAAAAGCAAATGAGTTAATTTATGCCCAGTGCTCACAACAGTGCCCAGAACAATCTATACTTTCTGTGTTGGCTTTTATTGAACTCAGAGTGGAAGACCTTCAGGTCTTATTATCTCAGGAGGCTTTAGAAATACGCTGTGCTTAAACCCTGGTGCTGCCACTCTCTGTGTGTTTTGGGGCAAGTTACTTTACCTTTCCAAGCTTCTGTTTTCCCATTGGCAAACAGGGCCTAAAAGGATAAAACAGCATCTTCTCTATAGGACAGTTGGGAAGATTAAATGAGATAATATGCACGGTGATTGGCGTTTGTGAAGTGGCCTAGGAAGTCTTGCTAATATTATCACCTGAACTTTTGAGCTCTAATTAAGATCCCTGATGGCCATGACCATGATTTACTTAATTGCTTTTTTTTTTTTTTAAACTCTATGTGTTATGCCATGTATATAAGGACTGCTAAATTAAGAACAAATATTTAAATTGAATTTTCCCTTTGGGTCTTACCTTGGGGAATTGGAAAAATGAAATTCTCCTAAGCTGTTTAAAACAGTGTGCTTACAAGTTTATGGTGCAGTTTGACGTGGTTGTTTTGAAGAACATACTCTGCCACCATGCACTGGTTAATTTACTTGTGCTTTAGGATAAATAGACTTGCTTGATCACTTCTCTTCTCATTATTTGCTGTCTAGAATTTCTAGGGAATATTTAGGCTGGGTGGCTGCACTGGTCACCAGCTGGAGGCCTCTCTTGCCTCTCAAATGGCTTGTGAGGTGGGTAAGTAATCCGGTGAGTGACAAAGGTTATAGCCAATTTTCTAGGGACTCTGGGATTCATTTTTCTTATGTCCTTGAAGACTTAAGCAAGAGACTTTTAAGGTTGTTGAGAAAGTAGGGGACCATTAAAAATGGTTTATAGTTATTAATGTTTTCAAATCTTGGTTGAATTTTAAAGGTGGGTTAAACTACTAAAGTGAATATAAATTAAAACCAGTTAAACAGAGGAGTCCCTCGTCCACTCTGTCTTTGGTGTGCTTAGAATTCCATAAATTTTATGGGTTTCAAAATACTTGCCTTGTTTTGAATGTTTCTAATAAGATGGAGTGAAGTGGCTTACACCTCATGAGATATGGAACTGTTACCCAGGAATGCTGTTTGGCACACATATAAAGAAAGCACTGGTCTCTTGATTCATAAAAAATGTGTGGCTCATTTCCCTGGGACATGTGTGTTATTTTCACAGAGGAATTTCATTTTTTACTCCCTCCCACCCTGTGCATCACTTACACACGTTTGCAATTCATCAACCATGATTTCCAAAATTTCTGCTCCCTCCTCTCTCGGGCCACCTCCATCCAACTAACCAAAGAGAAAGAGATTATGTGGGAAGGAGGGGAATTTCCTTAAATGCCTTATTTTCCTGCATGTAAGGGGCATGGTGAATTTGAAAAGTGGTCTGAGTATTAGCCCAGATGACTCAACGCAATTATGAAACGAATTGGAAACTGTTTTCATGAGAGAGAGAGAGTGCAAGCAAGCAAGAGAACATGTGTTTATGCCATCTCTCTCTCCTTCTCCTCCTTTTTGCACTCTCAAGGCTATATTTTAGGTTTGCTGTACAGAAATGAGGTTGTGCTGCACAGCCTCACCCTCTAAACCAAAATATGCCATGTGGAAGACTGCATAGCTCATCCAGTGATAATCTCATGTATTGCACTCCTCTCAATGAGCTTGCCAGAAAAAAGTAAATAGCTAGCTTTGGCTAAGAAGGCAATGACTTTTCTACAATGGAAATAGCATTTTTTTTCCTTCTGAAAAAAATTTTCTTACAAAATGAGAGCATGCGGAGGTAAGTGCTGACTTCTCTAGTTTTGATGTCCAGCTTTTGATCCCCTTTGGGTGCTTGATGTAGTGGAAAGAGCAGTCGCCTCCAGTGCTGTTCTTGTTCAGCCACCCAACCCAAAGAGTTAGTAGGTTTGCCCAAAGTTGAAAGAAAAGTTCCTCTGGGAGGAGAGTTGAATCCCTCTGGGTGGAAGGCCATAGTGGTTAAAAACCTGGCTTCTGGAACCAGATCTAACATGGATTCAAATCTGGCTCTGCCACTCAGTGTGTGAGTAGGGCAAATTGCTTAATCACTCAGTTTTTTCATCTGTAGGATGGGGATAATAATCAGGCATACTGCCTGATATATTGTCATGATTTTTTTAAAAAAACATTAAAAATATTTTTAGTGTTTATTATTATTGAGACAGAAACACAGCATGAGTGGGGGAGGGGCAGAGAGAGAGGGAGGCACAGAAACCGAAACAGGCTCCAGGCTCTGAGCTGTCAGCACAGAGCCCGATGCAGGGCTCGATCCCACGAACTGTGAGAACATGACCTGAGCCGAAGTCGGATGCTCAACTGACTGAGCCACCCAGGCGCCCCTAAGAAAACCTTTTAATATTTATTTATTTTTGAGAGAGAAAGAGTGCATAAGGCAGAGAGAGAAGGGGACACAGAATCCAAACCAGGCTCCACTCTATGAGCTGTAAGCACAAAGCCTGACATGGGGCTTGAACTTGCAAGCCATGAGATCATGAGCTGAGCTGAAGTCAGACGCTTAACTGACTGATCTACCCAGGCACGCCCCCCCCCGCCCCCCGTCATGACTTAAGGATAGTTTAAAGTAGGGGTGTAGAACCTGGCATGTGGGAAGAGTTGGTAACTTGTGATTTTTATCCTTCCTTCATTTGTGAAGTTACACCAACAGGACTGGCCTTGGTGGGAGTAGGGTGAGGAGCCGTTTGTGGAAAGGCGGGATGGGAGTGTGCAGAAGGTGGCAGTTCCTGATTGGGCACGGCTAGGGAGGGTGCAATAGCACTTCTTACTGCGGGCCAGAGGAGACATCTCTATTTTTCTTTACTACTTCTTTTTTTTTTTTTTTTAATGTTTTATTTATTTTTAGGAGAGAGAGACAGAGACAGCGTGAGCAGGGGAGGGTCAGAGAGAGAGGGAGTCACAGACTGAAACAGGCTCCAGGCTCTGAACTGGCAGTCAGCACAGAGCCCGACGCGGGGCTCGAACCCACGATCAGTGAGATCATGACCTAAGCGAAAGTCGGATGCTTAACCGACTAAGCCACCCAGGCGCCCCTTTTCTTTACTACTTCTAAAGAAAATTCGTGGGATATTGATTTTTAGGGAAGATTTAGACTTCCAGTGTAACGAGGAAAGTTTATGAGCTGCTATATCCAGCAGAAACCATTTATTAGACCTTTCATGGGGCCAGGAAACATTAAAAGATGAGACTGGGACCCTTTGATATGTGCTGTCACAGTTTGTAAACTATCTGATGAATTTAGTATGAACCTGTTACATATGACGAAGCCTTTTCTTGATGAGATGCTGTGTGGCCATGTGCAGGTGTGGCTTTCCAGTCTCCTTTCGGGTGAGTGTAAAGCCTTTCTTACTCTTGAAACTTGGTTTTCACCACAGAAACTTTCCTCCTGAGATTGCAGAGTGTTTCCTGGGCCCTTGCCTCCAAGGATGTCCCTGGCATCTTGTTAGGTTTCATGGCATCCTTTTCTCCTTTATATCTGCCCTCTGACCCCAGTTTGGTACACATCCAGGAAGAGTGTGGGCCAATGGTGTGGCCTTGGGGATTCCAGAATGCCCTCACTGCCCTTCCCTGCCAACGTGGAAAATGTAACAGGGTTCTCCTGAGGGGAACCAGGGAGAGGAATGGATCTTTACAGGATTTTATCTTTATAGGATTCCTGTGGCATGCTAGGGAATGTTTGACTTCCATACATACCTTAGCATTCTCAAGCTTCTTAGGTTCTTGCATTTCCCTTTGGCTTCGAAAACATGATTAGCATTCCTTGGCAAGGAAGATCTGGTTGGAAATCAACCTGGTTGTTATTTACTTAACAGTTTCGAGTCATGAAACTTGGAGCAGCCTCATAACCATCTCTGTACGTTTTCCCTGTCCCTTTCTAATCTGTTTGCCACACCGTTGCTGGAATGACTTTTCTCAAAAACAGAAATCTGATCATGAGCTTTCTTTAATGGCTGCCCCTTGCTCATAGGCTGAGGACTGAAACCCATACCGTGGCTTGGCTTGCTGGACACTGTGGGTGTGGCTTCTGCCTGCTTTGCTGTCAGAACTAGCCTCTTTCACCCTTCTCCTTGCCAGAACACCTCATCTTCATATGGGGTTCCCTCCATCCCACTGTGAGTATTCTCAGTCACGTCTTTCTCTCTCTAAGAGCACTAAAAAGCATTTGTTACTCTGGTATAGTCTCATTTGTCAGTCTCTCCCATAAGACTGTAAACTGTGGTTAGAGACCATGGCCTGTTTCATCACCACCTGGCATATCTCACGTTCTCAACATGCATTTGTTGAGTAACTTCATTCATTCATTCATTCATTCACTCTTTAAAGGGATTGATAACCTAAAATATTAAAACTTAGAGTGAATGAACAATTTTATTTAAAAGAAAATAATCCATCAGTGGGAGATGTAGAAGTCACAGGAGTTTGGAATGAGTCTTGAGGCTGAGCAAGAATATAAGCTTTGAACAAAGCACACTTGCTTGCAATATTTATTTACTTATCACATACTATTTGTTTATTTGGTTTCCTCTTGGTAGTAGGGAGGGAGACCCAAACAGATTACTGAGTGTTTACTGTCTGGTGAAAGGAAGCTCATTTGAAGTGATAACTATTTCCTGGCAGCAGATATGCCTTAAACATTAGATAATGAATCCATAAGGAAAACGAAAGACAAAGAAAGAATCTCAACTCTTGCCTCCATCATGGATGATGTCTTCCATCGTGGTTTTGCCAAAAGGCCAGGGTTTGTGAGAGGGGGGAAGCCCAGATGAGATGGCAGGTTCAGCCTGTGTATGATTTAGGGAGAAGTGCAGACAACTAGGGAGACTCTCTGTAGCCTGAGCTGAGAGCCAAGGCTGCAAGTGGTGTGGGCACCACCTCCCTGTGGGGCAGAGTTTCTTGTGTGTATTCTGTGGGACCTCACGGTTTTCTGTGGGGAATAAGGGTTCTCTAGTCAGAGGCATTTATAGAACTCTGCTTTTGATATCCTGGCCTTGTGTTGAAGGTATATAGTAAACACACATAAATATAGACCTTGCAAAGTCTTTCAAAAATTGATTTTAAAAATCATCAAAGAGGGGCACTGGGTGGCTCAGTCAGTTAAGTGTCCAACTCTTGAGTTTTGCTCTGGTCATGATCTCAAGTTGTGAGATTGAGCTCTACATTGGGCTCCCGGCTGGGCATGTAGCCTACTTGAGATTCTCTCTCCCACTTCCTTTGCCCTTTCCCCACCCCCACTCTTCACACGTGTGTACTCTCTCTCTTTCTCTTTTTCAAAAAAAAAAAAAAATCATCAAAGATCTTCCCTTGATGAAGATGGTGTGGATCACACTCATTTCGTAGAGGGATCTGGTCCTGAGAAAGGTTGCTGGTGTGAATTCAGGGTCTACTATGTCTCAGCTAGGTGACAGAGTAGGTGACACAGGAGATTACCTAACTTTGTCTGTGAAATGTAGGTAATAATAGTAATGAATATAAGCTTCTTTAAAAGCTAAATGTGATGACACTTGTATCATACTGAGAACAGTACCTGGTTCAAAGTAAGAGCTTAATAAATATTGGCTATTATTACTAATATTGCTGATTAAATTATGCCAAGGAATTCATTAGCACAAGAAGATTGGAGCCCTTTCCTCAGAATATGTAGAAACTTCCAAAAGCCAGATTATTCTTCTCATGGAGTCTTTTCCAGTTTGAAGCAAGTGATAATATTTTTAGAAGATGGGGCAATGGGTAATAGTTTCCCAGCTGGATAAACCCTAGGCTCCATGATAAGCAGAGAGGACCGCACTGTGTGGTCCTCTAGTACTTCTGTGGAAGTCACGCCATATGCGTGTATGTCCAAATTGTTAAACATAATTAGCTCTGGTGGCTGAATCTAGTGTTCCTTGATAATCTTTTAAATTGTTTCTTTAAATGATACTTTCCCTAAAAGGAATTTGAGCCTAATAAGTTTACTTATGAGTTAGTTTGAGCTTTGTTTGAGGTGTTAGCTCTCTTGTTAATTATGCAAGGGTCTTTTTGGTTTCTAGGAAGTTGAATCAAGAGATAGGAGTCTGATTTTGCAGTTACTCTATTGACAGAGTTGCATACCACCTATTTTTCCATCCATCCATCCAATAAACAGTTTTTGACCATCTAGCTCTAGCCGAGTGCTGTTAACCACTTCTAATTAACTAAATCCCAGATGTGGTTTGAATGCAGTACTAGGAATTCTAAGGAGGCCTCTGAAAGTTCTTTATGAAAAGCACGGGAACTTTGCTGTATCTTAACTTTCTTACCCTCCTCATTTATAAGTTCTGTTCTGTACACATTGTGGCTCTGCCAAAGTAATACTGAAGATTAGATTAAGATCTGGAATACCATTCCACTATGGCCATACCACCCTGAACGTGCCCGATCTCGTCTGATCTCGGAAGCTAAGCAGGGTCGGGCCTGGTTAGTACTTGAATGGAATGTCCATTCCATAGTTAGAGATACACAAAGTAGGACCAATTACTAAATAATAAATAATGGTGGTGTTGGCCCAGTGGTGATGATGTCCCTAATTTGACCTTCGCATATGTACAGCTGCCCCTAGACTCATCCCAGGGTCTATCTTTAAAAATACTGACATGTGATAATAAATGAGTCTATTTAGGAATTTTTCTCCTTGGTGCAAATGGCTGGTTCTGAAGAGTTCCATGGGGAAGCAATCTTCATAATACAAATTTCTTATAGATAAAACTTTGGCAGACCCATTTTCAACCCTGGCATTTAGACCTCCTAAAATTACTATCAGCTAATGGATAGTTAGGATACATAAAACTGGAAAGGAAGTCAAATTGGTTGCAGGCTTCTAAGGGCCTCCATGTATGTGTATCGAGTGAGGGCTATGAATTCCAAGACCATCCAGGCCAGCCTTCTCACGGAGCTCAGTTCAGAATCTGGTGGAGAATGTTTTTAAGCACTGGTCAATTATTATTCTCTAATGCTAATGCTAATCATTGTCAGTGCAAATGGCCATCTCTTGCTAGTGCCAGAATTATTTTGTTCATGGGGATCTTCTATGTACATGGGGAAATTCTTTTTCTAAATGCTAGATTTTGGCTAAACAAAGTCCTTCTAGTCAACGGACAATTATTGGGTTGATTTTATGCCAAATATTTGGCCAGGCCTAGCAATACAAAGGTGAATGAGGTATGTTCTCTGCTCTTAAGGAAATTTGAAAATAGTACAGGGTTTCAATTTGTGTCAGATCCAATCAATTAATTGGTAGTGGCTGCCTGGTGGGTTGTGTTGAGAAGAATTCTGAGGCTTCATCTGGACTTAGTGATCGATTAGCACAGTTTCATGAGGGTAGGAGAGGGGATCACGGCAGATGTACTGCCCATTGGCTGACCCTTGTTTTCTGGGAGAGAGGTAGGCAGTTGCAGCTCACTATGTGGGGGACAGTAGCAGGGTTGTAGAGGATGCTCTGGGAACACCTCCTTCTGCTTATGGAGTAGAGAATGGCTACACAAGAACTTGGACCTGAAGATTAATAGAAGTTCACCAGGTGAAAGGATGAAAAGGGCACTCTAGGCAAAGGAGGTAAAGTGAAATGGAGGCAAGGGACAACAGGATGTGCTTGGGAAAGGCAAATTTTGCTGTGTAACAGGGAGAATGGGCAGCTTTGCAAAGGCCAGATCACAATGAGTAGTTTGGATGTTAAAGCCCAGGAGGACAGTGAGACAGCACCATAGAATACGGTTTGCCTCATAAATATTAATCTGGAAAGAAGGCTCTCACATCCTTTTAGAGCCTTGGCCTCTAGCCTCTTCTGTTCAACTTTTATATCAATGACTTGATTAGACAAAGATGACATACATGCTGATCACATTGGTAGAAGACACAATGTTTGGAAATTTTGTGAATCTGTGGATGACTTAATCTGAAGCCAGATGTCTCAAACAGCTTAAATGACTCCAACCAGAGGATACTTAATAGGGAAAAATGTAAAATTCCATACTTTGGTTCAAACAACCAATTGTAGAAGAGCAGGATGGAAGAATGGTTAGCTTAGCAATCATATATGTGAAAAGGGTCAGATCTGGGTTGCAAACTTCACTAGTCTACACAGTGTGATATGACCACACTGAGAAAATAGTAATGATGGGCATAGAGTACTCGGAAAGAGGCATAATAATCCTGTCCTTGTCTATCATGTTCAGACCATAGAAGGAATGGTGATTTTGGTAAAGAATTTAAAGATAAAAATCAGCTGGCATGTGTTCAGAGGTAAATAACCAGGATGGAGAGGTGTTTTGGTTGATGATCTTGAGATTGCTAAACCTGAAAGGAGAAAACACAGGAACTGTCCTCAAAATCTTTGAAGATTCTCGGTGACATAGGAATTAGGTTTATGTTATATGGAATGATGAAAAATGCAGGGACATTTCTGGAAAGCAAATTTCAGCCCAGTTTCTGGATAAGATCTTCAATGATAAGATCTCCCAAGTAGAAAGGGCAAATAGTAAGTTTCCTCTCCCGGAAGTGATAAGGCAGGGAGTGGGTTGGCACCTGCTGGAGACTGTAGAAGGGATTTATATATTAGATGGGGGTTTGGACCCATAGGTCCTTCCAACTCTGAGACTTTTATTCTAGAAAGAATAAAATAATCCAACGCCGTACAGTCTTTGCTGAAGCCAGGAAGTAAAGTCTATAAATTAGAGCCCGACCTTTAAGTCAAATCTCTTGGTGGAATGGACTTCTTCTTGGGGAAGTTTTCTTGATATGCTGTGATGACAGCAAAGCTTTTGTCCCCTCATCTATCTGGCCCTTCCCTATTCTATTCTTAGAATCCTCTTCCTCGTGGTTTTTGCGGCTGTTGTTGTTTTTTAAGAAAATTTCCCCCTTCCTTGTTTTTGGGCTACTCACATCAAAGAGGCCCCATATAATAATACTGCCCGGAAAAGAAGGCACCTTTTATAAGGAATACAAATTCCTATAACCAGGAGGACACAAAGCTGCACTTCCCAGCTCTGAGCTTTTGTTAAAACCTGTGTTATGACTGGGTGAAATGAGCTGGCCTCAGAGAAAAGGCCAGACAACACGACAAAGTCCTTTTGCTGATTGGTGTCCTGGGCCGTTTGCAACCCTACGTAACCCGTGTTGTCTCTGGCCGCCAGCACCCCGTCAGATGTTCTGCCAGCTTCAGTTCTGAGTCTGATTCCTCATGCCAGGTTCATCTTGCCGTTGCTGAATAAACGAGGTTCCCACCGTCACGATACTTCTTCCCCCTCCGCCAGGAGGAATCTTCATCCAGTGAGATAGGGAACCATCATGGGTGAGGTGGTGGTGTGGATGTGCTACCCCTGCCACAGCTCTCCGGCCAGGGGTCGGGGGGAGGAAGCAGAAAATGCACATGCTTGTGCACCAGCTCCTGGGATCCAGTTCCTGCTCCTGGTTTCTTCCCAAACCTGCCTGTTAATCGTCTGTTTACGTTGCCAAGAATGCTTGACTGGGTAATGATAGCAGGGGGGAAAACAGTGAAAAGAACATCACAGGTTTTGCTCAAGTGGAGTAATCCCTTCCTGAGTTACAGGCCTTTTGGCGGCTTTGGTGCAGACAGAGTGGCTGGTCTCATTCTTTTCACACCAATGGCCAGCGGCCCCCAGAATGCAGCTGACTCTGTGTACTGCTTGGCTGTCCCCTCTGCTGGTTCCCACATGGAACTTGGTGTCATCGGTCTTGGTGTGGTCTTCTGCCTCACCCTTTCCCAGTTTGCGTTCTTTTCTGCTGTTTCTGGTGACTATTTGTGAAGTCAGATTGGTGGAGTTGCACCTCTGGATGTGATGTGAAGGACTGATGAAGATGAGCTTGTTTACCTGCCCTGATGTCACAATCCTGGGATGCCATAACTGAAAGGGAACTCAGAGGTCTTCAAGCCTAGCCCTGTCACTCTAGCTATGAGGAAACTGAGGACCAGAGAGGTGAAGGAAGTTGCCCAAGGTCACATAGCTAGTTGATAGGATCTAAGACTCACAATCCAGGGATCTTTTCTTTTTTTAACATTAAAAAAATATTTGTTTTTACTATTTCAATTATTTACATATTTTTCCTGGTTTTATTGAGAGATAATTGACATACATCCCTGCATAAGCCTAAGGTATGATTTATATATATTGTGAAATGGTTACCATAAGAAATTAGTTAACATGCACCAGCTCATAAAGATAAAATAAAAAGAAAAAGCAAAAAGGAGGAAAATTTTGGGGGGGGGCCCTTGTGATGAGAACTTTTAGGATTTACTCTCTTAACAACTTTCTTATACATTGTACAGCTGTAGTCATCACACTGCACATTACATCCCTAGTTTATCTTATAACTGGAAGTTTATACCTTCAACCACCTTCCTCCAATTTCTCCTCCCCTTACCTTCTGCCACTGTTAACCACAAATCTCAGCTCTTTCTATGAAAATTTTTTAAGTTTCTACCTATAAATGAAATCATATAGTATTTGTCTTTTTCTGTCTGTTTTATTTTTATTTTGCTTAGCATAATGCCCTCAGGGTCAACTCATATTGTCAGAAATGGCAAGAGTTCCTTCTTTTTTTATGGCTGAATAGTATTCCAATAATTAAATAAATAATATTCCAATAATTTACACACACACACACACACATCCATCCATCCATCCATACCACACACATTTTCTTTATCAATTCATTCATCAGTGGACACTTAAGTTTTTTCCATGTCTTGGCTAATGCTGCAGATATCTCTTTGAGTTAGTGGTTTCATTTTCTTTGGATATTTTCCTAAAAGTGGATCATATGGAAGTTCTACTTTTAATTTTTTGAGGAATCTTCATACTGTTTTCTGCAGTGGTTGTACCAGTTTACATTCCTACCAGTTAATGCACAAGGATTCCCTTTTCTCCATATCCTTGTATTTATTATTTCTTGTGTTTTTGATGATGGATGTTTTAACAGCTGTGAGGTGGTATCTCATTGTGGTTTTGATTTGCATTTCCCTAATGACTAGTGATGTTTCGCATCCTTCGTGTTCCTCTTGGCTATTCTCATACCTTCTTTGAAAAAATGTCTATTCAGGTCTTATGCCCATTTTAAAAATTGGATTATTTATTTTTTTGCTATTGAGTTGTACGAGTTCTTTATATATTTTGGATATTAAGCATTTATTCGATATATGGTTTGCAAATACTTTTTCCCACTCTGTAGGTTGTCTTTTCACTTTGTTGATAGTTTCTTTTGCTGAGCAGAATCTCTTCAGTTTGATATATTCCCACTTTTTAACTTTTTGTATTGTTGTTTATACTTTAAGTGTCTTATCCAAGAAATCATTGTCAAGACTCATGTCAAAGAGCTTTATTCCTATGTTTTCTTTTGGAAGTTTCATGGTTTCAAGGCTTACATTTAAGTCTTCGTTCTGAGTTACTTTTTCTGAGCGGCATAAGATAGGGTTCTAGTTTTATTCTTTTACATGTGAATATCCAAGTTTCCCAGCATCATTTATTGAGGAAACTGTCTTTTCTCCATCAAGTATTCTTGGCTCCCTTGTCAAATATTGGTTGACTGTATATACTTGGGCTTATTTCTAATCCAGGGATCTTTATTCTCTCTGATGTTAAAGCATTGCCCCCTTTGAAATGGACACAGTCATTCATTTATTTATTTATTCAGATTCAGCAAATATTTATTGAACGGTGACAGAGATGAATAAAGTCTGTTTCCACAAGCATCTTGCAGCCCAGGAGAGAAGACAGGCATTTACAAAGACAGTTTTTACTCAGTGTGGAAAGTGTTGACAAATATGGGAACATAGAGGGGGAAGTGCCTGACTGATTTTTGGAGGGCGGGAAGGAAAAGTCATGAATCTGGAGAGATAATATAGCATAATAGTGACCATGAGGTAGACCCTCAAGCCAGACTACCTGTGCTAGAAACCAAGCTCTATCACTTACCCACTGAGTAACCTTGGGCAAGTTGCTTAATCTCTTTGTGCCTCAGTTTTCCACTCTAGAGAGTGGGAAAATTAACAATACTTAACTCCTATGGTTATTGCAAGAATTTAATGAGTTAATATTTATAAAGCATTTAAAAAGTATATTAGAATAGGGTAAAATCTGTATGATGATGATGGTGATGATGAAGATGATGATTGGCAAAAAGCTGTATTCAATTAGTGGGCTGAGTGGGACAGACCCCTTGTTTTAGTGATGACCAAAGATACAGAAATGGTAGCACAGTTGTCCATGGGAGACAGTGTTTCTTGTTGGGGCTTCACAGAGGGGAAGCAGGCACAATGGGTTGGAAGTGCCAGATACCCTGTGGTGGCAGCAGACAAGAAGGGATTTGGAGGAGAGGAAATTCTGAAAGCTCTGATTTTTCCTTTCATGGCTTTATCTAAATTGGGCCATGAGGCGGGAGGTGAGCATCATTCAGTTGATAAACAACAGTGTCTGGAGCTTTCGGAGGGCCAGTAGTGGTTCTGGACACGACTCTTGCTTTGAAAGAGCTTCTTTCCAGAGGTGAAGACAAACGTGCCCACAGATGCTGTGCCCTGGAGAGGTGCTGCCCAGAGCAGTGGGGGAAAGAGGAAGGAAAGCAACATTTTAGGGTGCTGTCATCTAACAGAGGAATATCATCTTAAGGGAGGTCCCAGTTCCCTCTCCTTGTCTCTTTCTTTAGTATCTTCAGCCTGTTGTTTTTTTTTTTCCCCCTTACCCACTTGAAAGCATTTTCCTCCCAGGAATAGATGCATGGGAGATGCCCATGGATATAGAGTCAATGCAAGAACAGATTTGATCCTCTTGGTGTGAACCCTCCTGTGCGTTAGAAAGCATATCTCTTTATGGGATAGATACACTTCCTTTTGGAAAATGAGGTGGTTTAGGTGAATGGCTTCTGAGGTGCCTGCTAGCTCTAACACTCTAGTTCTTGGGACTTGGCATTATGAATTTTACACGCATTGTTTTCACCTCTTGCTAAGAATCTGGAAAGGTCTAAGACACATGGTCATTTGTAATTCTGCTGAGGCAAGCGTTTGACAAGAATGAATCATGAGGCTGGTGACTAAACCTAGCTGGCTACCGAATCTCCACACGTGGCACACAAGAACCCGTAGGGTGCAGAGGCCTCTGAGTCTTCTGCAATTGTTCAAGGGCAGCTGCTGCACCATTTTCTCTTAGATTTAAGGAAGGGAAAGGTTTTCCTTCTAGGGTTCATATTTCTTCTCCCAAAATACTTTTTTTGGGGGGGCACCTGGGTGGCTCAGTCAGTTAAGCGTCCGACTTCAGCTCAGGTCATGATCTCACGGTTCATGGGTTCAAGCCCTGCGTCAGGCTTTGTGCTGCCAGCCAGCTCAGAGCCTGGAGTCTGTTTCAGATTCTGTGTCTCCCTCTCTCTCTGACCCTCCTCTGTTCATGCTGTCTCTCTCTCTCTCTCTCTCAGAAATAAATAAAACATTAAAAAAATTAAAAATATAAATTTTAAAAAGTAGGAAAACCTCCCACAAACCCGACCACTCACCTCCACACCAGCACAGATCCAGCTGAAATGTGGAATTCTGAGCTTCCGCTGAGCCCTGCAGCATTACCAACAAGCAGGTGGGGTGGCAGCCGGAGTTGAAGTTTGAGCAACTTTGAATTATTACAGGTACCTGGATATATGATGTTTTTCTACTCTGTTTAATGAAGGATGGAAGGATCATGACCCTTCGACACTCCCTCCCCCTCCCAAGTGAATTTCCTGTTTGTTTGCAAAGCTAGGAAATTCCTCCTGGCAGTCTGGGAGGCCAGGAGGGAGGCCGAGGCCTTCTGTCTCCACCTGAGCAGGTCGGGCAGTGGCCCAGGTGGGTGGTTCAGAGCATGTCCCTAGAGAGTTGGCGCAAGTCCACCTGTGCGGAAGAGAGGGCAGGTTGTCTGAGGGCCCACTGAGGAACTTACCTTTCTTTGCGCTTTTGTTTCCTGTTTGATTTAGGGATTTTCTCGGCAGTAGGGGTGGCATGCTATGCCTGTCCACTCTGAGTTGCTGTCTTGTCTTTCATGAAGAATATATGGAAGGAAGAAGAGAGTGGGTTTGAGGTCATATCAGGGGACCGTAGCTTTGAATGTGTAAGGTAATAATTGTTTTTGTTTTTGCCTTTATTTTTCAAAATTTTTATTGAGGTCTAATTAATGTAGACAGATTTTAAGTGTTCAGTTCCATCTGTTTTAACAATTGTGACCACTTGTGAAACCACTACCTAAAGCTAGTTACAGAATGTTTTCATCATTCCAGAAAGTTCCCTTGTGCCCCTTTTCCCAGCCAATCCTATCTTCCATCTCCACTCCCTCCACCCGACCCAGGAAATTACTTTCTAATGTCTATCACCATAGACTATACACAGCACCATTAAAAAAACAACAACAACATATATTCCCTGCAATCTCTGTAAATCCAAGAAAGGTTAAATTTTGTTGAAGACTATACCTTCAAAAATCAGAAGGCTAGAGTTAAAGGCAGCTTTTATCTTACCAAGGCCCAGCAAATCCTTTGACATTCTGGGCCTTGATGAGTATAATGTTTGTGATTCCTGCCACATAGCAGAAAATGGAAAGAAAAATAGCACGCAGTTATTGACCACTTACTATGTGCCAGTTACTCTTCTAAATACTTTATTTCATTATTTCTTTAATTCTCACAGCAACAAGAGAAGTACTGTTTTTCCTGTCTTAAACATGGCAAAACTAAAGCTCAAAGAGGTGAAGTAATTTGCTTAAAGCCTTAGAGCAGTTGGTCATGGTTCAAAGCCAGGAGCCTCTGTCCAGAGCTTTTAACCCATTGCAGATCTATGCATGAAGACTCTCGTTAACTGATTTAAGAGCTACACAGAGGGCATTATCATTTTAAAGGCAGTATCTATTGGTTAGGAGTATAATCTTCCTTTTATCCCCCATTACCCTTTAAATGTTTATATAGAAAAGTTCTACAGCTCCTTAGAATGCTTGACATCAATGTGTATCTGCAAATTAGAACTGTCAGTGCAAAGATTAAGCCTTGAGCTAACAACAGGAAATACAAAAAAAAAATTGTCATTAAGATTGATGACCCTTCTGCTAGTTTCATTCCCACGGAGAAGCATTGCAATGAATCTCTCATAAAATTATATTTGTTATTTGATAATATAGCATTGTTAATAAAATAATTAATTGATAATATCATTATTAAGAATATGATTTTAATTTTCATAGCTCCATATGAGTGCCTAATATGTGCCAAGCATAGTCTCAGCATTTGGCATATATTATTGCTGATCCTCAATGTAACTCTGCCCAACAGACATTGTATTAGTTATCTATTGTTGCAAACATATAACCCCAAAATTTAGCAATGGAAGCAACAGACTTCTGTTATCTCACACAGCTTCTGAGGATCAGGAATCTGTGAGTGGCTGAGCTTAGTGGTTCATGAGATTGCCATCAAGCTCTTGGCTGAGTCTGTGGTCCCTGAAGGCTTGACTGGCCTGGAAGTTCTGCCTCCAGTTTCTCTCAATAACACACGGGTATCGGTGTGTGATGGCTCACAGCATGGCTGCCCCTAGAGTGAGCAATGAGAGAAAACACCCGAGATGGAAGTCGCAGTCTTTTATAACCTCTTTCAGAAGTGACATACCATCACTTCTGTTGTATGACTTGGATCACAGAGATAGACCCTAGTCAAATGGCAAAGGGTGGGAGGGTGCTATACAAGGGTGTGAAAATCAGGAGATGGGAATCATTGGGGCCATCTTGGAGGTTGGCTGCCATAGGCATTTTTAAGTCCATTTTACTGATGAGAAATGGAAGCTAAGAGAGATTCAATGAATTCCAAAGTTAGGTATCTAGGAAGTGAGTGAGCTGGAATTTGAATACTGATCTGGTTGACTGCAGTGCCTATGTGCTTTCTAGGAAGCCTAAGTCATGCAAGTACAAAAAAAGAACAAAGCACATGCAGACCTGGCCTTGAGTGTCCTAACAGGTTCCTGAGGGTGTTTCAGATTGCTGTTTGCTCATAGATACATACCTTATATAGGCAGGTCCTATATACTATATATACCATGTCCCTGAGGAGCGTGGCATAAACCAAAAATTTGCAAATTCAGTTTTATTTAAAATGTATGTTGGGAGTTCAATATTAAAAGACTTCTGCTTAATAGTTTTCTGTAGCTTCTAATTAATAGCTTTCTGTAGCACTCTTTTGGTTTTGTAATTGATTTTTAAATGTTCAGATATTGGAGTATACCAGTAGTATTCTCATTGTATATGAATGACGTTACCCTGAGAGAAAGATTTTGCTTTTGTCTTCTAGCGTAAGCATGATATTAAATCCCATTTTAAACTATTTTGAGATCCATGGAGGACACTAATAAACCATGTGAAAGTCTAGTCATGTTTAAGACTTTGACAAGTTGGTGTGTTGATGCTGTTTTCCCAGATCATCCCAAGCCACCCTGGCTTACCACATCCAGAAAAGAACATTTTTATGGTTGCTTCTACTGCAAGAGGACTTGACCACTGAGTTAAATCTCCCTGTCATGACCTACTTAAGGGTATTTCATTTTAGGGAAAGAACTCAGGGAGATTACATGGTCCCTAGCTGGCCCATTAAAAAGGTAAACATTTATCAACTTCTTAATGTCCATACCAAGCAAATAATAAAAGTTACACACACTTCTCAAGCTCTTTTTTTCAGAGATCTTGGAATATTTTACAGAAATAGGAAAATGTCACCTTCCTAGTCCTGTTTACCAATTTCTCATTTTTATTAGTAGTTTACCAATTTGTTCTACTTATGTTAAGGGAACTCTTTGCTTATTCCACTTATTTGTTCATTTAGCATTTATTTTATACCTACTGTGAGCTAGAAGTAATAGGTATAAAATTCCATAATAGATTCTGGGAATAAAAAGATGGAAAAAGATGAATTTCCTGCCCTCAGGAAGCTCACAGTCCAAAGGAAGATTCTAACACAGAGAACGAGGGCTATAACCCAAGGCAATTTTTGATTTATCGTAAATCATAGGGGAAAGAGTACTTTATTCCAGAAAGGAGGTGCTGAAAGATTCCCCAGAGGACATAAGGAGGCGTTTGCTAAAAGAAGCAAGGGAGGGAAAATGGAAGGTCAGGATGGTGGTGGAGGAATTCCAGACAGAGGGAATCATTCACAAAGACACAAACTGAGAGACAGCAGGGCCTATTTGGGAACAGGCTGTCTGGCTTCTAACTGATGACTGTCTCTCTACGTTGCACAGTTTGAACAACTAGAATGCTGTCTTCCTTTAGGACTCTTCTGAATACAAATGGTGTATCACTTGCTCCAAGAGAGCAGTATATGGTAAAAAGCTCAAAAGATGGCAGCTTTTACTGTAATTCTCATCACCATAACTAATGTTTTAAAACTCTGGTTTTTTAATTAATTTTAAAAATTTATATCCAAGTTAGTTAGCATATAGTGCAACAGTGATTTCAAGAGTAGATTCCTTAATACTCCTTACCCATTTAGTCCATCCCCCCACCTCCAACAACCCCTCCAGCAGCCCTCTGTTTGTCCTCCATATTTAAGAGTCTCTTACGTTTTGGTCCCCTTCCCTGTTTTTATATTATTTTTGCTTCCCTTCCCTAATGTTCATCTGTTTTGTGTCTTAAAGTCCTCATATGACTGAAGTCATATGATGTTTGTCTTTCTTTGACTAATTTCACTTAGCATGATACCCTCTAGTTCCATCCACGTAGCTGGAAATGGCAAGATTTCATTCTTTTTGATTGCTGAGTAATACTCAGGAATACACACATGCGCGCGCGCACACACACACACACACACACACCCCACATCTTCTTTATTCATTCATCCATCAATGGACATTTGGGCTCTTTCCATACTTTGGCTATTGTTGATAGAGCTGCTATCAACATTGGTGTGCATGTGTCCCTTCAAAACAGCATACCTATATCCCTTGAATAAACACCTAGTAGTGCAGTTGCTGGGTTGTAGGGTAGTTCTATTTTTAATCTTTTGAGGAAATCTCCATATGATTTTCCAGAGTGGCTGCACCAGTTTGCATTCCCACCAGCAGTACAAAAGAGATCCTCTTTCTCCACATCCTCGCCAACCTCTCTTGTTGCCTGAGTTAATTTTGGCCATTCTGACGGGTGTGAATTAGTATCTCATCGTGCTTTTGATTTGTATTTCCCTGATGATGAGTGATGTTGAGCATTGTTTCATGTGTGTGTTGGCCATCTGGATACCTTCTTTGGAGAAGTGTCTGTTCATGTCTTTAGCCCGTTTCTTCACTGGAGTATTTGTTTTTTGGGTATTGAGTTTAATAAGTTCCTTATAGATTTTGGATGTCAACCCTTTATCTGATAAGTTGTTTGCAAATATCTTCTCCCATTCTGTTAGTTGCCTTTTACATTTGCTGCTTGTTTCCTTCGCTGTGCAGAGGTTTTTTTAATTCTGCTTAGTGTTCATCGTGAAACACACGTCTAGGAGAAAGACATGTCTAGGACACATCTTATGGGCCCACCATGAGTTAGACATGAAAACATGTTATGTCACACTGCTTCTTGTTAATCAAACCCACCAAATGCTTCTCTCAACCCGCCATTGGATTCTTTCACTGGTCTTCAGATTTGTAGCAGTTACAAATTCCAGTTTAGTAAGAACTTCTCCTGTGCTCATTTTATAACATGATGATTTTTATCATTTTGGTAAATGAAGGCTCTGTTAAAATAGCATTATAAAGATCGTGTGTATGTGTGTGTGTGTGTGGTGAGTTAGAAATGTCCCAGAAACTGTCAGAGAGTGATATATGGGAAAATACTTTGGATAGATTATTAGTAGTCCAGTGACTGGAGAGTAGTAGTTGAATCCTTTGTTGGAGGTATTTAGAGCTGATGAAGTGGGTTACCTGCAAAGATACCTCATAGAAAGACTGTAGGTGTGAGTGGTTGGTTAGGAAATTCAGGGTGTGCAAGTCAAAGGAAGAAGGTGTGCTACTTTCAGTTCGTCTTGAGTCACTTTGCACCTTAGTGATTTTGTTCTTTTTATTATTTTTAAAATATTAAATCAATTTTGGCAAATATGGGGCAAGAATTGTGCTAAGTGCTAAAAATACAAAGGTGATTCAATCATAGTCCATTTTCTTGAGACTGTTAAAATGCGGAAAAAGGCACAAAAGGTCATCATAATATGGGGCAGGACAGATGTATAGAGGGGCACCTGTGCCCTCACTTCATCTGTGAGGGCAGGGGAGGATGGGGAGGGGATGTTGGCCAGGGGAGCCTGAAAAGATGAGTAAGAATCCACCAACCCAGAGGCCCAATGAATCTTTAAGCAAATGAAATCAAGATGGTATGATTTATGAAGAAATGATTTGTACTAAAGGCTGTAACATTTTACATTCTTATAAGCACTTTTAAATATATTGTCCGAAATATCATATGTTTGCACGTATAGGAGGATTAGGAGGAACTTGACGGAGGAACAAGGGGGAGAAGAAGGGCGGAAATGGTGGGGGAAAGGGAGAGAGGCAAACCACGAGAGACTCTTGAATGCTGACAAAAACTGAGGACTGATGGATGTGGGGGGAGGGGGGGATGGGCATGGAGGAGGACACTTGTGGGGATGAGCACTGAGTGTTACGTGGAAACTAATTTGACAATAAACTATTAAAAAAAAAATATATTGTCCGAGTTGAGCACATACTTAGTGAGCTGTACCAGTGCTTATTATCTATTTTGTAGACAGGAAAGCCTGAGAAGGCAGAGATAGGTAAATGTTTTCTCCTCAAGGTCACCAACCAGGGAGCAGCAATGCTGGACTGAAACCCAGCATTCTTTTTACTGTAAAAGCCATGTTTGTGCTCTACTGGACTAGAACCAGTAGTTCTGGGCTTGGCCTGGCTCATGAGTCCCATGAACTTGGACATGTTGCCAGACTTCTCTAAGCATGTGTTTTCTCTTCGGCACAATGGAGAGAGTAGGACTGGAAGCCTGCCAGCTACACAGCCTGTGATTCCTAGAAACAGAACCAGGAAGGGTGATGGGGGTGGCTGGGGGCATGGCAGGAGAGACCAGCAGCTGCAGTCACAAAGAGTAGCTTTGTGGCAAGTCTGCTTTCCCAAAGGTACAGTCCCTCCCCACCCACGCCCCTCCACCCCAGGTGCTATGAAACTGGACGTGTTTGGGTTCATCAGGAACCTTCGCCAAGGACCAACTGGCAGAAGAAAGCAAAAAGCGGTACAGTGTATTTCAAGATGGATTGATTTTTATGGCATCGGCCACAGAGTGTACGGGTTCCCTGCCCCAACAGTGGTGGACACAGTGTGCAGTGGGAAGAGTGTTTCTTTGAGGGGCGATTGACTGTGTGTTTAGGCATTAAACATCTTCTGGGCACAGTGTCACTGGGAGGATTTTGTGTTGAGAGGGCAGTGAGGCGTGAAACCTCAGACTTACTTCCTGCTACCAAAGTGATGTCAGAGGCTTGCTGTTCAGAGTTCCCGGCTCTGGTCCTTATTTCTCAAGTTCTGCCTCCCTGATATGGGGCGAGGAGCAAGCAAGAGGGATGGTGACATCTAACTCCTGGAAGTACACACACAGGGTGGGGCTGAGAAAGGGGAAAATAGGATGCATTAAATTTATCCTTGAAGATAATTACTCACTTGTCTGTGATCGCTTATATGTCAGGTGAGTTGAAGAGAGGCTGATTTTGGACAATTTTATTTCAAATATATCTCCATGATGTCTAGACAAGGGTTTTTGGGTTTTGTGGGTTTCATTGTTTCATTGTTTTTTACTGACTAAATATAGACTCCGACCCCNCACCTTTGCTAGATTCTGAGATATAAATAACAATCTTTTCATTGATGTTAATGACATCAAAAGTATTGGTAATCTTTGGGTGGTGGTATCCCAACTGGGTCAACTGAGGTTTATAATATAAGAGAAAGTAAATTGATGGCGACAGTAAATGTCATTGTGTTGCTCTCTGTACTCACCCTTCCCATTCCTTCCTTCCTTCTTTCATATACATATAGCCTCCCACCCCCTTCACACATCATACACATTTACGTTGATGCAGTTGATTTTTATGAACTTGATGTTTATTCCTATCCTACTCAGGACTGGGCTTCTTTAGCACCAAGGAGATTTCTGGGCTAGGTGGGTTAAAAAAAAAAAAGTAAGGAGGAGCAAAGAGGATCTGATTCTTCATTGTTTATACACAGAAACCACTGTCCTCTGCATAATCCTTCCTTCAGGGCAAGGGATTATGAGTTGGCAAAGCAGAAAGGACGGAAATGGTAGTTACAGATATGCTACAAATTGTAGAATAAAAGGCTGGATTTCATTTGAGTTGGCCATTGGGTTGGAATCTGCTTGGCCAGAAGGTCAAAACCCTTTTTCTGGCAAGAGCCATTACATCTTAAATATATTTTCTTTATTTTGCCAAGTAGACTAAGGTCCTTCAAATCTTTGACAGGAGTGTGAGAAACCCTGCAGTACTTATTTTCCTTGGTCCAGAAAATTCTTGGATATGAATTATAGGAGTTTTTAGGTCACATTCTTTAAGCCAGCTTTGAATACCTTTTATAAAAGGACGCATAACACTGGAAAGACTCATAGCATGATTGTATTTTATGTAAATATATGATTTGACCAGGGTTGGGGGGATGTTATAAAGCATTTTAAATAAAATGTTGTAATCCCTGAAGGTAGAGATGGCAACTAGTAGCCTGGTAGTTGGCTGATGAAGATCCTTGAACAGAATTAGCAGACTGTTGCATTCTTGTAATATGTTCATGTTCTTCTTTGAACACAGGCCTACTACTCAGATTTAGAAATACAAATAATAGTTATCCACACTTTACTGTCTCTGGTTCAGTAGTGGGATATCATCTTGTAAAGTTAGATACATTTCTGCACTAGAAACTTTGGGTATGGGCTAACACCCACCACCCACTCAAGAAAATAAGTCCATATCTAGGTCTCCTTAAAAAGATGGCTAAGACTGAGAAAGAGGACCAGCTGTGTTTACCAAGTTGGAATTTGAAGTTGAGCCAGGTTGGAGTCAGCCTGAGATCCTGACACATGGAGTCTCCCAGATAGAAAAGGTGATGACCAACAATTGACATCCACTCATCTTGATTAGGCAGCCAGTGCACCGTTAGCCTCTTCTCGAAGTCACCGACTCATAGACTTTTGAGCTGTTAGAGAACTTTGAGGTGTTCTGTCAGTGTCTTCTCTTTCTCATTTTGCCATAAGGGGTCCAAGGCTCAGAGAGTTGAAAGCATTGGTCCTGAGCCCTTCATCAGCTATTAAATAAACTTGATCTTTTGAATATTGTTGGAAAAGTTTTAGAACTTTTTTCATCTTGATTCTAGATTTACTGTTTTCCTTTGTATTTTATCTTTTTAAGTTTCTTTGATACTGCATGTGTTTTACACTCAGAAAGTAATACCCAGACATGTGTTAGAGATGGCATCCATAGATTAGACCTATAACTCCTCAGGGTTCTGGATGGTGTCTGTTCAGTGCAGGTGATCACTGGGTCACTAGATTGATTAAGAGGTCATGATATCCAGCCTCCTACATGATTGCCTGCTTTCATCCACAGCATCCTAGATAGACTGAATTCTTGAATTCTTTATTCACAATGTGCTTTCTCTTTAACCAAAGCAGTCAATCCCATTATTAAACAGACTTCATATTATATCACATTCACTCAATAACTTGTACCATATTGTTAAAAGAAATATACAAATAAACAACACATGTGAAATTGTGTTGATATAAGTGGAATTTTTACATGAGTTCATTGGCACATGGATCAGGACTTTGCTTGGATTGTGGTGACATTTCTGGAAATATGAGCAAGAATCTTCCAGTGTTGTATAATTTTATGTTCAATAACTTGAACTTCACGCTATCTGAAACCCTCATTGCATCCTAGGTCCCTCCTTCACTGTGAGAATTTTCTTTAACACTTGGTAGGCACTAAAGAATGCTTCTTCCCCCTCCCCCTTCATTTTAAATTGACTTGTTGAACTTTTGTGTTCCTTCCTCATATGAGCAGGGTGGTGGATTCTGTTTCCTAACAATGTGATCAGGAAAAGATGGCGATGTTGGCAAAGTACCAGAACTGACTGGCAGGATACTGGGGAAAACTGACTAGTCCAAAGTTACTTTATGAGATGGCCTGAGTGCGACCTCTCCCACAAGGGGAGGTGAGCCAATCTCTGGAAATGTTGAGTGGTGTGTGAACACATTTAACCCTCTACTCCAGTGAAGCTGTCCTCTGCAAAGCACCTGAAGTATGCCTTGCACTTTCCCACCTCACCTTGGAGCCTTATTCCAGATGCAGAATAAAAGGACCGGAGTTCGAGTTCTGACTCTATTAATTACTAACTGTTGAGCTTGGACAAATCCCTTAATCTCCTTGAGGTTAATAATAACTACTCCAGAGAGCTATTAAATGTGTCAAATGAAGTAATATGTGTGGGAACACTTTGTAAGCTCTACAGGGTCATGAATAGGTGAGCTGTTATTATTAATGGTATTTTCTGTAAAAATTTCCTGGCTACTTCAGCTCTCTAGATTTTTGCCTTTCTATTAACTCACTACTGGTACCACCCTTTGGCCCTTTCATGCGCCCATCTATGATGCTGGTTAACTCATCCCCTGGGTAGAGCTGCTCTGTCTGAGAAGTCTGTTGTTTTAATATTTTAAATTGATTTTGTACTATTTAAAAAATATTAAAAGAAATAAAATACCTTTTGATAAAATAAAATAAGGATAAGCATAACATATATAAATCTTAAAGCATAAGACCATGTCTTATTCAACATTTATTGAGCACTTATGAAATTCTAGACATTATGCAGGTCCCAGTGATATCCACACAGATAAGACACTGCCTGTGATGAGATAATTCCTTATATGGAGCTTGGGAGCAGAGGGGAGGGCAAAGGGGGAGAGAGGCTTTTCTACTTGGTGAAACTCAGGTAACATTCCAGAAGTGTTCTTACTCTAGCTTAAGTCACTCACTATTTTTATTTTTTTTTAAGTTTATTTATTTTGAGGGGGGGAGGGGGGGAGAAAGAGAGAATCCTAAGCAGGCTCCATGCTGTCAGCATGAAGCCCAATGGAGGGTTCACACTCACAAACTGTGGGATCATGACCTGAGCCAAAGTTGGATGCTTAACCAACGGAGCCACCCAGGTGCCCCTAAGTCACTCACTATTTTTAATCAGTTTTTTAAATTTGTTTACTTGTTCCTCAGTACCCCCATGCTTTTTCTAAAATGTGAGCTCAATGAATCTTGGAATTCGACCTTCAATAAATATTTTTTGAGCACCTGCTATGGTGCTAGGTATTCAATACAATTTTAGCTCCAAGAGGGCATAGATCTTTGTCTCTTTTGTTCACTTATCTAACCCTAGAACAGTGTCTAGTATATAATATATAATGTGACATGTGATATATAATATATAATATTAATATTTATCATATGAATTATATTAGTTAATAATAGCTGTCATAACCAATAATCCTTGAAAACTCAGGGGCTTAATACAACAACACTTTATTGCTTGCTCATGTAAAGACCAATTTTCAGTGGATTAGGTGACTCTGCTCCACACAGTCATTTAGGGACCCAGCCTGATGGGGTTTCTGCCATCCTTAACCTGTGGCTTCTGTGGTGACCTTAACGGCAATCACCAGACAGGAGAGAGGAAGAATGTGGAGGGTTACAAAAGGGTGTTTTTGGCCAGAGCTTACTTCCTTACCTGACCACGCTTAGACAACTGGGGTGGGACTGGGGAAGACATATAAAGCCTTGCTGGCTATTTCCCAGTAGTAAGTTTGCATTTGGAAATAGTTGCAGGAATCTTTGGACCACTGGCCATCACTGCCCTGTAGACCAAATGCCATTTATTTTTTGTTCACATGCCTGTCTCTCACAACCTGTGAGCTCCTTGGGGGCAAAGGCTATATCTTATTCAGTTATTCAGTTTTTGGCATATTCTAACAGTTCAGTAAATGTTTGAATTGAAACAAAGAAATAGTTTTTCTCTTTGATACATGGCACCATAATAGATGCCTAATTTTTTTTCCATTGAAAGAATAAAAAAAAAAAAAGGAAAGAATAGAAGCATAAGAAACCATTTGGTATAATAAAAGTATGCCAAGTGTGGGAACTAGTGCTAATATGGTACGTATTCAATAATGTTTCAAAAAAGGAAAAGAGAGAAAAGAGGAAGACAGAGAAAGAAAAGACAGAGAAAGAGAGAAGGAGGAGAAGGAAGCCAGGAAGGAAGGAAGGAAGGAAGGGAGGGAGGGAGGAAGCCAGGAGGGAGGGAGGGAGGAAGAAAGGAAAGGAGGGAGGGAGAGAAAAGGAAGGAAGGACTGAACGAATGAGGGCAGAGAGGGAGATGGTGCTACAGTGAGTGGGAAAAGGAGGGAGATAGAAAAAGTGAGAGGGAGGAAAGGAAGGGAGGAAGGGAAGAGAGAAAAACAGCACAAAAAGTTCTTCAGAGGGAAGTTTTGTGGGCACGTCCTCATGAAGAGAAGCATTTCCCTTGCCAGGGTGTCAGGGAAGTCTTCGGAGAGCTGTCTTGGTCTTTGGCTCTAGCCCTTCCTTGTCACTCTGCCTAACTTCTATGACTTTATGATCTGCCCACCCTAATACAGGACAAAAATATCTCCCTGTTCTCTAATACAGAAATGAAGTTAATAAATCTCCCAGAAAGTTTGTGCTTCTCTATGGAAACGGTACATAAAGTACCCCAGCCACCCACGGAGAAGCATCCGGAGGGGCCAACGCTCAGTCACATGTGACCAGCTCCTTCCAGCCCACTTTTGCCCAGGTCAGGCGGCTGTGCGCAGGTCTGGGGTGTGGACCTGGTGGTCTCCGAGGGCCTGAGAATCCTGTGTTTACTTTGCTTCTCTAATCAGCCTCTCTCGCTTCTGGCTCATTGAGTTTCTCCACAAGATCCACATTCAGAAGTTTCTCAGTGATTTGATTGATGGCAGCTGCACACACAGGCCTGGGTATGTGGCGCTCAGATGCCTAGCAGAGTCCCCGGCCACAAACCCAGCACTGTTAGTGGCAGCCTTGCCATCCACACGCACTGGAATCTTTGCCTTTTGTTTCCTTCTGCGCCTTTAACATGTTTCTCCGTCTGTGCCTCCTGCGTTTGCACATTTATAGACTGCAGTACATTTTACCCGGGGCCTTCGCACCAGTTTTGCAGGAGCTCTTCAAAGGTGATATGAATATGCCTGGTTTATAGATGAAGGAACTGAGGCCCAGGGAGGCTCAATGTCTTGTTCATGGTGCCTGGCATCCGTCCAGATCGTTGGGGAGCCTTCAACCCAAGCCCCCTTTCAACAATGCTGCAGCCCTGCTGTCAGAGATGTAGGCGTGAGTTCTAACGGGCACTCACAGATATGGGTCATGTCGGCACCAGGAAACCAAGGTGCACGTGGATGACTGAAGTCTAACAGTGAATTTAACACCAAGAGGAGGAGAGGAAGTGTTTTTCGTTCTCTATATAGATTTATTTTTCTGCTTGCTTAGGTTTTACAAAAATCCTTCTCATTTCCTTTTTTTTTAAAGTGTATTTATCTAATTTGAGAGAGAGGGAGTGAGTGTGAGTGGGGGAGGGGCAGAGAGAGGGAGAGAGAGAATCCCAAGCGGGCTCTGCACTGTCAGTGTGGATCCCGACACGGGGCTTGATCTCACGAAGTGTGAGATGGTGACCTGAGCCAAAATCAAGAGTAGGATGTTTATCTGACTAAGCCACCCAAGCATCCTCAAATGCCCCTAATTTCTTTGTGTAGGAGTGAAGAAAGCAGTTTTGATACTGCTATGAAATTTCTAAGACCATAAACTGTTACTCTTGGTTTTAAGTATCAAGCCAGGTGAAGGGGTGGAGAACTTCTCAGTGGTAGGGAAGGGAAATCACTTAGCAGAATGGACAGCATATGGCAGTTTTTTGTTGTTTGTTTTTCCTTTAAAGAGTGTTATTTCTTTCTTCTCTATTCCAGTAACCGTCTGTCACCACATAATCCAGGGCTGGGAGAAGTATCCAGGGATTTAGGATTTAATGAGATTGGCATTGCTGAAATTAACTATGTGAAACAAGTCTGTTTAGTCTTTATACTAATTTCCATGCATACCACTGACTCTGATTTGGTTTGAAGAAAGATATTCTAAGAGGGCATTCTTACTACTATGGAAATGAAAAGTGGCTGTGTGATTTAATGTTCCTTGGCTGTGCATCTGATAACCATGTATCAGAGGCAAAGCTGTGGATGGTGAGAGCCACAGGGTGTCTTAGAGTGCAGGCAGTGCTGTCCCCGTCCCATGTATGAGGAAATGGAGGCCTACGTTATTACTGCTAACACAATTCTTTTTCATAGTTAAGTTAGATAGAAAACTATAGAGAAAAAGATACAAACTAAATAGTCGATAAGCCCAAATCTAAGGGGGAACCACTGTTAGTATTTTTATCTTGCACTAGTTTATCTTCTATTCGTTACACGTTATACAGGAGTCGCCTCTTATCCATGGGGGATATGTCCCAAGACCCCTAGCGGACGCCTGAAACCGAGAACCCTACTGATCCCTATACATACTATGTTTTGTCCTGTGCATACATACATATATGCATACATACCTATGATAAAGCTTAACTTATAAATCAGGCACAGTAAGAGATTAACACATAGAACATTTATTATGACAATATACTGTAATAAAAGTTATGTGAATGTGGTCTGTCTCTAAGTATCCTGTACCATACTCACCCTTCTTGTGATGATGTAAGAAGACAGAACACCTGCCCGATGAGACGAAGTGAGGTGAATGATGTAGGCGTCGTGACGTAGCATTCCATTGCTGTTGATCTTTTGATGCTGTGTCAGGAGGATCATCTGCCCCTGGGTGGCAGTTGACCATGGGTAACTGAAACCACAGAAAGCAAAGCCACGGATAAGGGCGGGGGCTACTCTATATTAATTTGATGTCTTACTGTGTATATCTACTTTGAAACGTAGTTTAAAAAATTTACATATATCATGACTTCCTCCATTCGACAAATAATGGTAGCAGCTAACACTTGACGCAGGTGTCCTGGGAGCCAGCATTCTTCTATACACATGCTGAACAGGAACTCATTTCATCCTCCCAACAACCCGATGTGATAGGATTAGTGGTGTTACTGCCATTTTACAGAGGAGGACGCGGGGGGCCCAGAGGAGTTAAACGAACTGGAAGTGGCAGAGTCAGACTCTGCGGCCATGGGGTATGGTTCCTGTGTCCCCCTCGGACCTGGCACAGCTCCTGGCCTGTAGTAAGCTAGCTACCCTGAGTGCAGAATGAGTGCTGGAATTTGAAGACTGACTTGATGAACGAGCAAAGGCTCCTCATGGTTTGGGGATGGTGGTGATTCATGTCTGATGTGTGAATTGCTCGCTTACCCTTCTATGCCTTGATTCCAGCAAGGCTTCTGAGCCTCCAACTGATCGCCTACAGGTTTGCAGAAGTTATAACACAGCAACTTTGCAGTTGGCCTTGGATCTTGTTGGCTGGCTCCCATTGACCCCCAATCTACTCCTTTCCAAAGTCAGTATCGTGTGTTGGTAAGTGCACTAGAGCATGTAATACTGGTGTGTTTATGGGTTTGTAGCACTCCTCGAGGGGTGTGGGATTGCTAGCTAGCTGAATGGACCTAGTAAAAAATAATCTCACCTTTCAGATTCTAATAATGTGTTTAAATTATTTTAGTGAGAAGATGTTGTCTTGAATCAATGAACAGAGTCTGATTCCAAATGAAAATTTTAATCCAAAAAAGCTCCAGAATACACTTTCCTGATTTTAGAGTCACATCTGTAATAATTTTGTTTTCTGAAGGGCACAAAATTAACCTTTCTCATTATGTAGTTTGCTTCAGAGTAATTCCATTTCTTTTTTTTTTTTTTAATATTTTTTTATTTATTTCTAGGAGAGAGAGAGAGACAGCGTGAGCAGGGGAGGGTCAGAAAGAGAGGGAGATACAGACTCTGAAATTGGCTCCAGGCTCTGAGCTGGCATTCAGCACAGAGCCCGAAGCGGGGCTCGAACCCACGAACCGCGAGATCATGACCTAAGCGAAAGTCGGACGCTTAACTGACTAAGCCACCCAGGCGCCCCAGAATAATTCCATTTCTAAGTATCACACACACTTCCTTCCATTCATTTATTAATGAAAACAATTCTCCTGAGATGAAGATTATGCTGTATAACAGACATTAGAGACCTAATGCCCTGCCCTCAAGAGGCTGGCAATGTAGTGAGGAAGACAGATAAATAACAAAGAATTGCAAGACTGTGTTCTAAATGCTGAGAAAGTACAGAGAAGGAAGAGGAATGGGAAGGCGGGAACATGTAAGATCTCTTTATGGTGTGGTGTGCTGTTTCTAAAACATCCAGACCTTCATAATTTCAGGCTATCCTTTTAAGGATTAACCTTCAAGGCTTTTCTAAATATATTCAGTCTGAGTCTAGATGTAAGAAGAGAGCTTATCCTCAGCTTAAAAACATTCTTTGTCTATTACCTAGTAAAAAGGAAAAGAAGGAAGCCTTGTTATATGCAAAGTTTAAAATGTCATGCAAAGAGTTTCATATGAATTAATAAAATCAACAGTAGCTAGGGAAGCTTTCTAATCCCAGTTTAATCAGACTTGAGTATGCAGTAATAGAAATTTTTTTTTTTTTTTTTTTTTTTTTAAA
>NW_027530365.1:451365-643180 GCF_008692635.1 Crocuta crocuta
TTTTTTTTTTTTTTTTTTTTTTTGATAAATAGGAAGGCTATATCTATGCAGTGCTAGATACATGACAGGAGTTTAGGGATGACTTGTAAGCAGCGTGTGTGGTTGAACAAGGAGTTAAGAGGCATGGATTCTATATCTTGCTGTCACTAGCCTCAGCTGTGTCAGACTCTGTATTCAGCTGTGTGTTACAGACATGAAAGATACTGGCTTTTAAAAAGGTCATGGAGAAATATATTATTTAATTTTCTCATGTAACGGAAAAAGGCAAGACAGGCAGTAGAAAATAAACAATTCCATTTTGCAATGTCTTTGGGACCCAGATATTGTCTTTCTGTCCCCTCCGTCATCCACGGTGTATGCTTGTCATCAGATGGCTTATTCACCCTCTGCTTCCTTTCCTCATTCTTGATGGGGAGATGGGGGCAGGTAAAAGTGTAGGAGCTAGCTGAGTCAAACCCTTTTTAAGAGCTTGCTCAGAAATACCCCCTATCTCTCTGTACTTCCAAGTTCATCTCACTGGCCAAACTCTGTCCCACGATAACCCTCAGCTGCAAGGGAGGCTGGAAAATGACGTTCACTGTAGCCATTGCTGCCCTCAATAAAATAGGGGTTCTGTTATGAAAGGGGAAAAGGGAGACTGGATATTGTGTACAAATCTAACAATCTCTGTCATATCAACTATGAAATAAATAAGCTAAATCAATGTTAGTTAACTTTTTTTTTTTTTTTAACGCACCCCCCTCTCCCTTTCTTCATTAAATCTGTGCAGGTCCATTACCAGATAGGTAACAGCGTGTCTTCTTTGACTGAAGTTGGAGTTGGAATGCCACAATTATTTTTCCTTTCCTATCTTCCCCTGTGTTCATTTGTTTAGTCTGTATTCCATTTTAGGGTTTTGTTTTTCCTGCCCAGCCATCTTGATTGATTTTACGTATTTATTTACACACATGTTTGTGTGTAACATTAATATGGTTTTAAAAGTCAGGGGGCACCTGGGTGGCTCAGTCGGTTAAGCCTCTGACTCTTGATTTCAGGTCACGATCTCACGGTTCATGGGACTGAGCCCCACACTAGGCTCTGTGCTGACAGCATGGAGCCTAACTGGGATTCTCTCTTTCTGCCCCTCCCTTGCTCATGTGCTTTCTCTCTCACAAAATAAATAAACATTTTTAAAAAATGAAATAAAAAATTAAAAAGCCAGAGTATATAGAAAGGGATACTCAAACGTCCCTCCTCACCTTCCTCCTACCATTCCCGACCCTCCCAACATTTCCGCTTCATACCTACTCACCCCACCCCCGCAGGCACATTCATTTCTGATTTTCTGTGCTCCTTTTGGTACCAATGAGCAGATACATGTATATTTTCGCATTTTCCCTACTTACAGAAGGTTGTATACTACACTTCTTTTTTGCATTCAAGGCTCTGTGTGGACAGTATTAAGCAATGAAATAGTGGTGAGGCTGGGGAGGGTGACACATGTGTAGTAAGAGAGGCAAATCCACCCAAGGCAGGGAGAGACCACATGTGCTTCGGAAAGGTCTTATGGAGGAGGCTGCATTTGGGCAGTGTCTTCAGATTGGGTGATATGACAGAGATGGGAGGGTTTTCTCTAGACATCGAGGGAGGGGAGGGGGGAATATCTGGTAGACTAGTTGGATGACGGAGAAGGGGACTGAGGTCAGGGCATCCAGTCTGGGGAGCTCACAGTGGAGGGCACGAACGTCTGGCTGAAGAATGTGAATCTCTGGGGGAGAAGTGTGATAGGATGATAACAATGCAGGAAGTAAAACCTGAGTGTTGTGTGCTTTTCTTGGTTTATGGGGTTCAGAGAGAATTTAGAGATCTGCTAGCAATCTGTTTTAAACTGACACTGTGCCTACATGTTCTAGAGGAGGAAACTGAGGCCTAAAGAAGTAAGGGGACCTAGCAAAGTTTCACAGGCAGGTGGTAGTTAGAGTTGGAAATAGTCATGCTCTGACTCAGTTCCCCCACTTTTTTCGTCAGGATCTAATATTTCGGAAGAATATGAGGAAGCCTTGTGCTTCTCTGACCTGGCAGTTTGATTGGTCAGCTTGTGTATGGACTTCTAGTTCACTTATTCCCAAATCCTAAATTTCAATCAGACTAACAACAACTTTAAATGAGCCTGTTATAGGCTGAATTCTTGTCCCCTCTCAAAATTCATATTTTGAAGTCATGACACCAGGTACCTCCTAGTTTGACCATATTTGAAAATAGAGCCTTCGAAGAGGATGTTAAGTTAAACTGAGATCATTAGGGAGAGTCTTAATCCAATACGACCAGTGTCTTTATAAAAATACGAGATGAAGTCACAGATACGCACAGAGAAAGGACCAACTGAAGATACAGAGAGAAGACAGCCATCTGCAAGCCCAGGAGAGAGGCCTTAGAAGGAACTATAACCTTGATCTGGACACCTTGATCTAGGCCTTTTTGTGTCCAGAAACATGAGAAAATAAGTCTCTGTCGTTTAAACCCCTCAGTCTGTGGTACTTTGTTACAGCAGCTGGAGCAAACTATGATACAGCCGTAGCTGGCTCTTGAGGGCAGCTGGTGGAATTTCATACCAGCCTGATGTCTAAGCCCCTAATTATTGTAGCTCCTTAGCGTCCCTTTGTTGGGCCCTATCTTATGTCACTCGCTAGCCATCTTGCCCAGAGACAAAAGAGTGGTAGAGGGGAGTCTGCTGTGGTGCAGACAAGAGCAGAGGGCAGGCCAGGAGTCTGACGTGGCTGTTCACGGTCAACAGGTCCTTAACCTTATGTGTTTGAAGGGTACGGTTGGTCTAGGTGTCTTTATTTTTGTTTTTATTTTTTTTCCTTAAATAGTTTATTGTCAAGTTGGTTTCCATATAACACCCAGTGCCCATCCCAACCAGTGCCCTCCTCCGTGCCCATCACCCCCCTTCCCCTCTGCTCCAACTCCCCTCAGCCCTCAGTTTGTTCTCAGCATTCAAGAGTCTCTCGTGGTTTGCCTCCCTTCTTCTCCCACATCGTCCTCCATTAACTTCCTCCTAATCCACCTATATGTGCAAACATATGGTATCTGCCCTTCTCTGCCTGACTTATTTCACTCAGCAAAACACCCTCTAGTTCCATCCACGTTGCTACACATGGCCAGATTTCATTCTTTCTCATTGCCCTGTAGTATTCCATTGTATAAATATGGCACAAAAACAGACACATAGGTCTTGGTGTCTTTAAAAGCATTTCCAGGGACGCCTGGGTGGCTCCCTGGTTAAACGTCTGACTTCGGCTCAGGTCATGATCTCACAGTTTGTGAGTTTGAGCCCCGCGTTGGGCTCTGTGCTGACAGCTCAGAGCCTGGAGCCTCCTTTGGATTCTGTGTTTCCCCCTCTCTCTGCCTCTTACCCACTCACACGTACTCTCCCTCTCTCTCAAAAATAACTAAACATAAAAAAATTAAAAAAAAAAAGATTTCCAACTGCTAGATTCTACAAGTAATATGGAAAGAAACTCTTTGTTGGTTTTTAATGCGTAGCCGGGGATTTGAAGTTACTTGAAAAATTATTTTTTTAATTGGAAACTTTTTTTTCATATGCTCTGCTTCACTATAGACTTTACTGCAACGAGATACTAAGACTTTTAAATTAGGTGGTGAAATTATGATTTATTTTAATATTCTTCTTTATAGCTTTCTAGATTTTCAAAGTTTTCTTTAATAAATGTATATGATTTTTATGGCCAAGGTTGGGGAAATATGGATCATAAAGGTGAAAAGAATTCCAATCCTGTGTTAGAACTAGACAACAGGAAATTAATCTTAATTTCAAGGAATTCCAAAGGAATAAAGCTCATTTTAAAATGAATGGATGGTGAGACTAGTTGTAGAACATGGGATATATAATGCTCTTCAATAGTTCCTCTACATATGGAGAAAACTAATAATCTTCCTAATGCTAATGGTAATGAAACAATGTGTATGATTTTATATTAATTGTCACATAGTATATAAAAGTGGATGTAGATCTAAGAGTAATAAAATATGAAAATACCAGCCAAGTTGAGAATAGAAAAAACTGTCACAAGATGTCTATGATTTGTTATTTGGGTTATGGCAAAGCATATGTGCTAATAGACTCCCAACATCATGGAAAAACTTGGTCCTGGCTTGGTGTTGACTGTACTTGGGAAGAAGAGGGTGAAGATGACAGTATAATTTAAAACTAGGAAAAAAGGGGAAAAAGAATTATTGGATTACAAAATACTTTTAGCTGCCCTGACCCCACACCAAAAAACCCAGAATTTGAAAAAAGGAACTGGATTCAGAAACTATAGATATAGCCAAATGGTCTCAAAAGAAAAATGAGAACATTTCACCATAACTTCAATTCCTCAAGTTACTGTTATTTCAGTTACTAATAATTAAAATAATACAGTTGAGAATATTGGGACTATAGGTAGGTAAGAGAATATTATAATTATTACTGATTAGCCAAGTGTAATCAAATCTTCCCATTTTAGAAAACCTTTTGATAATCTGGATTCTTACTGTCTTTTCCTGTAGCTCTTTTCTAAGCTCAGGTAAAAAATACAACACCCTTGTCATATGGAGAACAGATCTTGACAAATGGGATTGCTTCCAGGCCCTTTTCTAGATCACTAACCAAAACAGGTTATGAAAATCCTGGTGATGAAAATCCCTCCACCTCTATGCACATTTCGGAGTAAATTGCCTGTTCCTACACGTGCTCAGCCTCATAGATACAGGTACTGATAACCTGAGGCCTGCTCCTTGGTATTGATTGCAGGACTGATCACTCCTCCTGGGTCCTCTTTTGTAGAGAGCCAGGATCATTTTGGAAACAGATGGTTTCACCTCCAGAGCACATGTGCTATCAAGATTGGTGTGTGTGTGTGTGTGTGTGTGTGTGTGTGTGTGTGTGTGTGTGTATGTGTGTGTTTGTAAAAGACATTTTATGTGTGCCTTGAGTGACCTTTCCAAGAATCTCATACAGCTTGTGGACATTCAGGCCTGTTCCCTGGATTTCTCTTAAATGCAAATCCAGCTGTGTCAGTTCCCTTAACCCCTCCTGTGCCTGCTCAAGGTTAAGCATGGCAGTCAGCTCTTTAGTAAGTGTCCAGAGGGTAATTACCCAGATGCACCTGGGTGGGGTTTAACCCCTTACACCCCTACCTTCCCTGCCTTCCCTGCCAGAGTCATGGGGGAGATTCAGATGTTCAAGAGAGGAACAGTTAGTGAAATTACTTCTCTCTCCTGAGGTAACTTGATCTTGTCAAACAATGCTTTTTACAGAACATATGTGCTTTAGTTTTACTTGAAGTTTCTGAAAGAACATTTTCCACCTTGCTTACCACTGAGGCATAAGCGCAGGAAAGAAAAACCCTCCTTTGGTTATACATGAAACTTTATCATTATTGTTACCATTATTTTGTCAAAAGAAAAGCCACTAACTTTCCCAAATCAAGATAAAGCAAATACTGCAATGTCACTTTATCCAGAACCAAAGGCAGGAGGGAGAAGTTGTGAAAATTCCCTTCAGGGAAGACCAGAAGGAAACCAAAATGACTTTTCCAGAAAGGAGTATTGAGCTGTTGTTCCTTGGCTGGGGTTTGGGTGAAGAGAAAATAAGTGTTATTTTTAAAAATAAAGCATTGAACTGCTCAGATTATGAACAACGCTGTACAATACTCACCTCTAGGTACCCCAGGTCTGATTTATGCTGGAAACGAGGTGAGGTCTCATGCTGTAGGACGTTCTAGGGTGGAAGGTGGTTATTACCTTGCCCAGGCCATGGTGGCCTAGTGGCATGTTGGCCAGGGATTTGGGAATGCCTTGGGGGTGGAGTCTAATGCGTGAGGAAGTTGAGCTTTGGTAGCCTGCTGTTGGCTCTATTGTGCAACCTTAGGCAAGTTGCTGAAGCTTTCTGAGACTCAGTTTCCCTCTCTGAAACGGGGGTATTGATGCTCATGTCATAGAGTTGTTGTAAAAATGAAATGAGGGGCACCTGGCTGGCTCAGTTGGTAGAGCAGGTGGCTCTTGATCTTGAGGTTGTAAATTCGAGCCCTATTTGGGGGTTAGAACTTACTTAAAAGAATAAAAAATGAAATGAAACTGACTGTGTGGGGTGTGTAGTGCATGCCAGGCACATTACAAACACTCAAGTGATAGATAGCTGTTATTATGCTTGCAAATATAGCTCTGCCATAAACAGATTTGTGACGTCGGGTAAATCGTGCTGTGTAGGTGGCTGACCTTTGGTCTTATCTGCAAAATGTGAAGTTTTAAGCTGCAGCCCCTTCTAGTTCTAAAATTCAGTGAGTCTTAAACTCTTAAGAATATTTCCTATGCTTAGCAGTGGGCAGAATTGCCAGACTTCAGGTTAAGTTCTTATNGTTAATTAGAACTTGTCTTGGGTCTTAGGCAGTTCTCTTCACTGTATGGTAGCAAGGCAGGAGAAAGTCTTCTTATAGATCTAATAATCCTTCTATATCCCAAATCTGTATTCTCCTGCATCTCAAACCTCTGATCCCCCTTACTACTTTAAGATAATACTTAATGTGTAGGTAGTACATTGTTGCTTCCAGATCTATCTTAGTATTTTTGATGACTCTGACTCTTCAGAACAGTTCCACAGGGCAGATTTGTCAACATCCCCAATTTACAGATGAAGAAACTGAGGGCTGGATTTGCTGAGATCATGTAGTCAAAAGTTGGCAGATAAGCAGTTCATACTTCTTTGTTTAACTGCAAAAACTTATCTTTCTGCCACTGAACAACGCTTCCTTGTAAAGAAGTAGAGTCTTTTGTTTATAAGTGAGGAAGAGAGGCAAAGAAAAAGATGAAGTCACAATTGGAAATAAGATATAGAAATGCTGATTCCATCATAAGTCACGAGCTTAGGCCTGTGATTCCCAACATCTTTTCATGGTGAGGACCTTCTTTATTTATTTATTTTTTTTGCAAACAGAAGATTATTATTTAATTATATGTGTAAAATACAGATGAACAAAAATAAAGATAATAAAAGGTACTCAAACTCTAATGATAACCACATTTGTACTTTTTGATGTGATAACTTTCTGGACTTTTTTTTCATATTTATATATTGATGTGTGTATGAATGTGCACATACTGCTGAAGAGCCATTTTTAGAGGGTGCCATCTTTAGGTGGCTCAGTTGGTTAAGCATCCAACTTTGGCTCAGGTCAGTATCTCACAGTCTCTGAGCTTGAGCCTTCCTTCGGGCTCTGTGCTGACAGTGTGGAGCCTGCGTGAGATTCTCTCACCCTCTCTTTTTCTCCCTCTCTTTACCCCTTGTTCATCTGCACCCTCTCTCTCTTAAATACATACATACATACATACATATATAAATACATGAATACATAAATACATAAATACATGAATAAATAAAATGATAGTTTAAAAAAAGAACCATTTGCAGTGACAAAAAATGATATAAGTTGCCCACAGACAGGTGTAGGGGACCCGGATTACACATCTCCCCAGAATGGCTTGCCATCTGCCACTTGGGCCCTAGGCTGCTTGCTCCATGGAGAGCTGGCTGTCCTTCCTACCACCTCATTCCTTGGGGGCGGCTCAGCTTCTGTAGTTCTTGTGGCAGTGGAGCCCCTTGGTCTCAGCACCCACACCTCACTCCTCTCATAGCATAGAAGCCCAGACTTGTCACTCTGTGCCAGGACTCAGATGTAGCAGGGTGCTAGGGGCTGGGCCCCAACTTCTCCAAGAGCTTTCTATAGAGGCTGTCTGACCCAGACACGCAGAGGACAGAAGGCCCATGGGTGACCCTCGGCCAAGGGGAGACGGAGACAGGGAGGCTGTTCTGAGCCATGGTGTATTCTGTACACCCTTGTGCTGGTGAACAAGCAGCCAGCAATTTCTTGTGAGGTAGTGGCAGCTTGGTAATGAACATGTCATCTTGTTTCTGCTTTATCTCCTTTCCTACCTTACCTTCTTCTCCAGCCTTCTACCAGGGATTGCACCCTCCCCCCATAAAACTTTTGCACAGATACTTTTTCCCCAGATTCTTTTGTTTTAACGTAGAAAACTGAGTGGAGTTGATGGCCATGACATTTATACTATCTCTCTGTTCACTAAGTATGCATGAAAAAAAATACCCCCAAGGCAATCACTTTCAGCAAATGTGGATTTTATTAATGACAACAGCATCTGTATGCACTTGAAGAAAAGTAGTGTATCGAAGTTGTCTTCAGATACCATTTGGTGATAGGTGGATTAAAGGACCCCTTGAAACTACTCCATGCCTCTCCCTACCTTCATGTCCCCAGGAAGTTCTGAAATCCTTGGTTGGGTTGTGTAGGTGAGACATAGGTCATCACAGCTATTTTACCCTTAACTTGACCTTCCGGCTGGCGTTGAATATTCTCAGACATAAGTGTAGTGCATCCAGCCTCATCTGCCTGCCGCCTTTCAAGTGTGTGAAGTACTGAAGTCTGTGCACATTTTCCCAGAGCGAGGCGCTCTACACATCTGGGTCAACTTTATTCCAGTTTTCTTTCCTTTCTTTTTCTTTTTTTTTTCTTTTAGTCAGTCAGTGTGAGTAACTGCTACATGAAACCGTGAAGAAAATGGAATAAATATGTTGGAAATGCTAGAAAGTGATCTGCAGTTGTTTATTCTCTGCAGTCTCACTTCCTGAGCTTATATTTAAGCATTCAAAGAGTTTCAGCAATCTTTGAGAGTTTTTGGCATGCTGCAGAAAAAAAAAATATATATATGGTCTGTTCTCTAATATGAAAGAACTTCCACACTGTGTTTCCTGGTTTGAAAGTGTATGGGAGAGAGGGGAGAAAACCAGTCTCAGGGGAAAGGGCCTCTCATGTGCTGATTCAAGTTCTCTTAATAAGACACTTAGTCTATGACCTCATCATTCAGTGCACTTCATCTATTAAGCAGTATTCATGGAGCTCCTTTTTGTTTTCCTAGGGCAGGGATACTATCTTGTATATCTTCGTGTTCTCCAACAGTGCTGACATATCTAATAGGTACTGCCTAAACTCCTTGAATGATGAGGTGGACGGTAAATTTTTCAATGTAAATAATGGTGAGTTGCTTAAGATGTCCATATTTCAAAAAACCGATGATAGAAACACAATTTATGTATAAACAATTAGGGAACAAGGCAGTGTATTTGTACAATGTACTGTTTTCAGGCAGAGCTCATTGGTGGTATTCATAGTAAGGGCCCATTGGCTGGTTAAGGCAGAAACAGAGAAGAGATCAGGCAGGGAGAAATGGTGCAGGCAGGCTTGTGTCCCAGGTTCTCATGGGGCTGGTGGGGGATGAGGCAGTGGGCTGCGGACGCAGAATTCTGAGTTCTAGTCTTGCCTCTTGAAATCTGGTCTAGCCTTTGGGGCCTGTCTCCTTCATGAAGCTTTTCCTGATCTCTGAACTAGATAATTAACCTCCTAGGACCTCATAGCTCTGTGTTGGGACCTTTCTCCTGGCTCTGCTGCTGGATGGCCTTTTGTATTCTTGTCTGTTACCTTCCACTAGAATATGAATAAGGTCTGGACTCTTCCTGGCTCGTCCATTTGACCCCTAGAGTACCTAGCGTAGTGCTTTCTACTCAGTCCACTGCACAGATGCTTGTGGAAGCAGACTTACCAACCCAGAGTTTCAGAATAATAAGGACATTCCTTCCATGCAGGGCTTTTGTAGTGTTGCAGCTTGAATCATGGCCCCTAAAATGATAAATCTACATCCTGGAATCTGTGAATGTGATCTTATTTTAAAAAAGGATCTTACAATTGTGAGTTAAGGATTTGTGCCTTTGGACTTTTCCCTAGGGTAGTTATCCTCACCATACATAATCATAGGTTTAATGATCCTTGTTTTGAATAGCTCACAATGAAATAATTAATTATATTTAGTATCAATAGGAATTATAACTGATGATGCTGAATGATACCTTGATACCACAAGAGACAATGATGTAGCTATGGTGGGTAGAAGGGTGACTTCCCATGTCCTAATCCCCAGAAACTGTGAATGTGATATTATTTGGAGAAAGTATCTTTGTAGATATAATTAAGGGTTTTAAGATGAGATCATTCTGAATCACCTGGGTGGGCCCTAAAACCAAGGACAAGTGTCCTTACAAGAGACGTAAGAGTAGAAGACAGAAGTCCATGGGAAGACAGAGGCAAAAATTGCTGTGTTGCAACCACAAGTCAAGGACTGGAGCCACCCAATGCTGAGAGAGCTGAGGATGGATTCTCCTCTGAAGCTTTGGAAGGAAATATGGCCCCACTGACAGTCTGATTTCAGATTCTGACACCCAGATCTTTGAGAGAATAAATTCCTCTTGTTTTAAGCCACCAAATGCATGATTATTGGTTATGGCAGCCCTAGGTAGTGAATACATGCAAAATGGGTTGAAGTTTCTCTTCTATGCTTAACTAGCTATACATTTCTTTTTTTATATATATAATTTTTTAAAACATTTATTCATTTATGAGAGAGAGATAGAGTGCGAGTGGGGGAGGGGCAGAGAGTGAGGGAGACACAGAATCCAAACCAGGCTCCAGGCTCTGAGCTGTCAGTACAGAGCCCAACATGGGGCTTGAACCCACGAGGGGTGAGATCATGACCTGAGCTGGTCAGATGCTTAACTGACTGAGCCACCCAGGTGCCCCGCTATACCTTTCTCAAGGGCAGGGACAATGTCTGTCTTGTTTCCATTTGGGGCCCCTGTGCCTAGTAAAAGGACAGATACATAATAAATTCAGTAAATTTTCTTTCCTTTCCCCTTCTTTTCTCCCTGTTGTCCAAAGTTCCCTGTTTGCTGGTAAGAGCAGAAGTGGTTCCAGAACATACTTCTATTTTTCTTTGGTTTCCTATTTGTGGCAGAGATTGTTAGGTGGTTTTTTGTTGTTTTGTTTTTGTTTTCCAGTATGTATGCTCTTCTTCTTTTGTGATGATTGAGTACCTGATCTTTGGCCTTCCTTTGCATCTGGGTAGGGCTATGCCTCCATGTTCTGGCCAGTAGGTTATAAGTGGAAGTGTTGTGATGTAGCTTCTGGGAGCCTTCCTTAAAAGACAGCTGGTAGATGCCCTTTGTCCCTTCTTCACCATTCTTCCTTCCATTGTTCTTCCTTCGAGGTGCTGCCATTTTGCACCATGAAAACAAGAGTCCCCCCTAGGGCTGGGCAGCAGTGATTTAGGCAGGGCCTACATCCCTATGCGCAGCAGAACCATCGCGCCAGCACTGGGTTGCATGCTTCTAGATTTTTGTGTCAGAGAGAAATAAAGCTCTTGTGCAAGCCATTGTTATTGATTGTGTGTGTGTGTGTGTGTGTGTGATTTATCATCACCTACAGATTTGAGACTGTAGGGGCATTATTTGCTCTGAGGAGACAGAAATCAAATGAGAGGTGCTTTGAGCTTCTGCTTCACTGTGCTGATTCAAAATCTGTGGCCTCAATTTTTAGTTTATTTATTTATTTTTGAGAGAGTGAGCAGGGGAGGGCAGAGAGAGGGGGAGAGAATCCCAAGCAGGCACTGTGCTGTCAGCACTCATCCTGACTTGGGGCTTGATCTCACGAGCCCTGAAATCATGACCTGAGCAGAAATCAAGAGTCAAATGCTTAACTGACCAAGCCACCCAGGTGCTCCTGTGACCTCAATTTTAACTGAGGAAGCCCTTGGCATAAACTCTCGAGTTAAACAAAGCTGAGTTTGAACTTTGATTTTACCCTTCCCTCCTGTGGAGTGACATAAGCTCTCTGAGCCTCAGTTTTCTCATCCATAAAATGGAGATAATGATAGCTACCTATTGGATTGTTATTCTGGGCATTAGAAAGATACCATGTCTATTAGTAGATTCCATTGTAATAATATATTTTTATTTTCTTTGGACTAGTGAAATTACCAAGGCTGTTGTTTTAGGAAAGGAGGAAACAAAAAACTGAATAAAAAGATGAAGCCGTAAGGCATTTAAAGGAACACTTTGACTTATACAAGGGATATACTCGGGAGGAGGGGGGTTCGGGAAGGAGGTTCTGTTTCAAGCTGTGGATATTAGGTTTTGCCCTGTGGATGAGACTGGATTTTTCTACTCTTTCAGCAAACATTTCTTGGACTCCTCCCATGTGCCATATGTGTAGGGCATACAGAGATAAATTAAGATGTGGTCTTGATCTCTGCCCTCAGGAGCCCTTTGTCTAATGGGAAAGACAAAGATTATTATAAGGCAAGGAGAAAACTGCTCTAAATGCAGCATTCACAGAGTGCCATGGGGGCATAGTGGTCTGTCTAAATGAATCGAAGAAAGTCAGACCCGTTCCCATTCAGGTTGGGTCTTGAAGGATAAGGAGGAGTTCTCCAGAAAGGGCCTGCAGTTTAGGAAGGGTCAATTCCATAGACAAAGACAGAGAGGAAAAAAATATATAAAAAAAAAAAGACACAGAGACATAAGAGAAATAACATGATGATGGTCGCGGCTGGCCTATCCCTTAGAGGAGGTGGGAGAGGAAGGTTAGGGACACGGGGCTGCAAATGTATCTGTGACGCTGCTGCCTACAGTTCTGGATTGCCTCTTTTTCATTTTGTGGAGGCCAAGGACGTTTTTAAGGAAGGCAGTGATGTGAGCAGTTCTCATCTGATGCTTATGCTTCTCATCTCCCTGTTGTTTTCACTTGGAATGCTGCCACGTAGGGCAGAGGAGGAGAAATCTTCTGGCAGTCCTGGGAGACACAGACATCCTTTATCTTGGTTGAGATTAACAAAACAAATTAACTTAGGGTGTGAGGAGAAGCCCTCCAGATGAAAAATGGGCAAACCCCAATGAGGTAGCTGCTAGTAGTGATGCCAGCCTTTCCTAACTTTACTTGGCTGGACCATTCATTTTTATTTTTATTTTCTCCTTCTTTTAAAACCTGTTGTGTTTCTAAAACACACAGTTAAAACATACAGTTTTTCTAGTTAAAAAAAAAAGAAAAGACTCCACCTCTTGGAATGCAGTGCGGTTTTAGTTCTGGTAAGAAGTGAAGAAGATAGAGCTTCTGGATTTTTCGATGCATGATAGAGGGCATAATGTGTAATAGGTTACAAAACTATATCTCCAACATGAGCTCAAATTAAGAAAACTATATATGCATATGTAATGGAAAACGCCCTTTGGGTTATAGGATTTTTTAATATATTTTCCAGATTTTTTTTTTTAGGGAGCAAATGAATCTTAAGTGTTTTTAACAAAAAAATTCTCAGTGTCATCCCTGTACCCAATCTGAGAAACAAAACAAATTTCTTGGGGGAGGAAGGATAGAATTAGGGGTAGGCTGTGTGGTTTGGAAAGCATTTATCTCCTTTCCAGTTGATTAACTAGGCTGTTGCTGAAGATTTTGATGTTGTTTCATTATTCATTCCATGTGGATTTATTGAGCAACTACTCAGCAACCAGCCACACCTTTCTGGGCAAGTTTATTTTAGATTGAAAGCCAATTCAATTCCTGGCTGGCCCCACTGCCTCCCCCTGAGGTTTTCTTAGCTGGGCTCAGCGCGGCCACAGCACCCTGTGATTGTGTCATCACCTCTCTTGCTGCGAGGGGCCACTCCGGAGCCCTTCATAAACAAGCCGTCCAAGCTGTTTGGATAAGAACAGGGAAAAGACAATAATAAACTCAGGAGGATGGCATGGTCAAGGTGGTTCACACTGAGGCTTTTTAATGGCTTTTCACATACGAGGAGCACTTTACTGTCTGCACTTCAAAACACTATTCTCAAACGGCCACCCTGTAAATGCCAGGCTCTCCTGGGAGGCTTCTGTAACTGAGCAGCCTCAAGTTCAAGGGAAGGTTCTTGTTGTTTCTTCTGAGAACAAACATAAATATCAGAGGCCCCTCTGCCTGTGTAAGGGGCTGTAGGTTAGATGTGCAGAGCGGTGGCTATGTTTTAGAAGCTGTGTTATGTGTTTTAAGAATAGATAGTATTTTGAAGAAAGCTTTATGGAAAAAAAAAAAAAGATTGGCCCTCAGTAGCTTTCACTCTCTCTTTTTCAGCACCAGCTGAAAAACCAGGACCCTGAAGTGAACCAGAGTATTCAGGAAGGTGAATCACAGAGGGAAATGTTTTATTAGAAACAGGCTTTTTGGTTGTGACAAATTATATGTGAAGTTTCAGGTACAGACCCTCAAGGCTATGATGGCTTCAAGCATGTTCAAGTGTGGCCGGAAAGAGAAAGCTGCCCTGCCTGGTTTATTGTGTGGTTTTGCTTCCTGGGGGAGAGGATGGGCAGGAGGAGAGAGAAAGGAACAAGCTCCAGGTTACTCTTGAGGTGAGGCTGTGGCCATCCTCAGCTCGTGTCAGAGAGAGAGACAGAGAGAGAGTGTACACACTGGAGCTGTTAGGCAAAACTGAGAAACTGTAAGTTGAGATAGAAAGTCCATATTCCTTCAATGGCTGTCAAGGCTTTTTACAGACTGATCCTTTCCAGATTGTCCAGATTAACCCATCCAGGCGCTAAATGTTGCTCCTCTTCTGTCCCTGGCAAACTCTACATAAGTGATCAGCTCAGAGGTGATCAATGAAGTCTCAGCCACTTTAGGAAAGTGGTTAATATGTGCTCCCCTCCTTTCTCTTCATCCCGGAGCAGAGTCAATCACTCTTTCCTGTTTCTTCCATGTTACTTGGCTCCTGAGCACTGTTAGAATTGACAGTCACAGCATGGAGGAGCAGATGGGGTCTGGGTGAGCCTCTCAAGGAAACTGGCAGAGGATCACATGAGATAATACATGTGAAAGTTGTTAATCATGAAGCACTGTAATAGTGTGGTCATGGCTATCCTTTATGGAATACATGCTTGGCATTGTCTCATTAAGTCCTGACACCAACCACTTGAAGGTAGGTATTTTGATCATCTTCCTTTTCAAGATTAGGGAACTGAGTCTCAGAGTGGTTAAGAAGTAGCCTTCCCAAGGCCACATAAATAAAAATGGCAAAGTTAGAATTTAAACCCAGTTCTGACTCTGCAGCCTTGACCCACAGCACCATATTCTAGGCTGGTGGGGAACTCAGACAGGAAAGGGATATCCCCTCAAAGCCATCAAAGCTGGGGTGGAGAAGTAAAACAGTCACCGCCAGCTACTGTACAGCATGCGGTGGCATAAGGGTTCTAGAAAGGTGCATGTAAAAATTGTTTGGGCAGAAATGCTGAGGCATAGGAGCACATGTACCCCAATGTTCATAGCAGCACTCTCCACAATAGCTAAAACATGGAAAGAGCCTAAGTGTCCATCAACAGATGAATGGATCAAGAAGATGTGGTTTATCTATACCATGGAATACTACATGGCAATGAGAAACAATGAAATCTGGCCATGTGTAGCAACATGGATGGACCTTGAGGGTGTTATGCTGAGTGAAATAAGTCAGGCAGAGAAGGACAGATACCATATGTTTGCACGTATAGGAGGATTAGGAGGAACTTGACGGAGGAACAAGTGGGAGAAGAAGGGCGGAAATGGTGGGGGAAAGGGAGAGAGGCAAACCATGAGAGACTCTTGAATGCTGACAAAAACTGAGGACTGATGGATGTGGGGGGGAGGTGGGATGGGCATGGAGGAGGGCACTTGTGGGAATGAGCACTGAGTGTTATGTGGAAACTAATTTGACAATAAACTATTTGTAAAAAAAAAAAATTGGGCATCTGAGTTGATTTTGGGGAAGAAAAACGGGCTTTGTTGAGAGTTCTTACCTCACCTAAACCTTAGGGTTTTTATAGCAGAGTTGGAGAACAGAGAACGGAAGAACCTATGTGACTGAAGGCTGGGGGTGGGTTGGAATGTAAGATATGTGTGGAGGGAGGCATGAGAATGTGGCTACTTTGGTCACTTCTTATTATTATCAAAGACTTAGAACTCCTAACATTTCCCATTCACTTCTCACCCCCTTTTGTCAAGATACAAGATGGCTGCCAGCTAGCATATAGGAATAGCTGTTCTTACAATGGCTCTCACCTGAGATGGTAGTGCTTCCTCGGACTTGGAGACATTTTTGATGGTCACAGTCATTGGTAGGGGTGGGGAATGTTGGTTGTGTATGAAGAGATGTGGTTGGCACTTAGTGCCCCTTGAGCAAAATATGCTAAATATCTTACAGGTCAGTCCTGCCCAAGGGAGAATTCTCCCACTCCAAAGTATCTTCTGCTAAGAAATAGTGTGGGATCACCCTCTAAGAGTACATATGTAGACTTACCCCTGGGCCACTGCATTGTCCCTCTGGGAAGCCTGATTCTGTTCCTGATATCCCTCCCCTGTCAGATGCAGGACAATGATCTAGGTGATTTCTCCCCAATCCACACCTAATCTCCAGAAATGTTGCTTCCAAAGCTTATAATTGAAAATAAAAATGCCTACCCTATTTTCCTTCCCCTGCAGTGTCCTCTGCAGCTGAGGCCATTTAAGGAACATGCTGCCCTGATAGGTTTTCATAACCTTCCTCTTAATGTGAACAACAACTGGAAAATGATCCGTCTGATCTGGCTACCACTGTGACAGGGAAGGGGATAAAAAGAGCATTCAAGGGGCCAGGCAGTTCTCAACAAGAGCTCATCAAGGTGGAAAACCAAGGGGCACATACCTGTGGAGAAAGTATAAAAGGAGCAGGGGTGGGGGAGTGGTAGGGATTGAGGAAAAGCCTAATAACATGGTAATAAGAGATAACAGGCTACAAAACCCCAGTGAAGCCGGGAATAAAAGAGCCAAGCGCCTCACAAATACAGGATTGAATGAGTTTCATGTTTAATGTAAATACACCTGCCATTTGTTCTCTGAAGCATCGGTTCCAGGGTTTAAGATAAAACAGCATTTTGAACACTGTGCCAGTGTAATTTGCCTTTGCCCATGAGCTGACTGAACACTTTGTTCCCAAACAGTCCCTAGTGACAAAATATTGCTCTGGCCAGCTTGGAGGTCACGTCTCATGCCATTTCCCTTATCCAGCGCTGCTTCTACCTGGCCTTCGTCTAAGACTCTTGGGCATCTGGCAGCGCGGAGAGACAGGGGGCTGTTGGCCAGGAGTAACATGTGCTCGTGGCCAAAGTAGATCAGTTTACTCTCCTGCTTCAGAGTTTCCCCTTGCATTCAGTAGAAAGACTGGAACCCTCCATCTCTTCTGCTTTGGCCTCAAGTCCTCACCTTGGTCCATCAGCCGCAGCTACCAGACCTGCTTGCTTTGTGTTCCCGGGCTGTTAATGTACATCATTTCTTTCCCTGAGCCCACTCTCATGCCAGAAGAGATTGGGTCCCCTCCTACATTTGGTCACGGTGCCCTATACTTTTCCTCCATGGCTCTTTTCCCAGTTTATAATGATATATTTGTGTGATTACTTGATTTAATGTCTCTCCCTGCTACTGGACTGTGGTTTCCATGATGGTAAATCTGCTTTGTGCAACCATAGTAATTCAGGCACTCAGCACCAGCCTGACATGTGGTAGGTATTCAATCAGTGTTCCTTTAATGAGTGAGTTATTGAGTATATTACAGACAGATTAGAAAATACAGATAAGCAAAAAGGAAGAAATAATATAAAAAGCAGTTGCAATCTTACAGTCAAAGAAAAAATACTTTCAGGGTTTTGGTTTTTTGTTTGTTTGTTTTGGTGTATACCTTTCCTGATTTTTTTCATTCTATGAAATGGTATTATTATTTTTCACTTAATATTATAAACAAGGTTAAATAACCATTATATTTATTTAGTTTACCATCATTTTATTTAACCCCTTATTGTCAGGCCCAAATTTAACTATCTGATCTATGTCTCATGGAAACTGATGGAAACTGATAAAGACTTGCGTCCTGTTTATCCAGTCAACCTTTTCCCTTATCCGAAAGGAGTATAAAATGTAAAATTGGGACTGGCTGTCCAGAAACACGGAGACATGTGGCAGATGGAACTCTAGACCACATGGAGAGAGCCCTGGCCACGGGAAATGGCTGTGGTTGCTGGAGGGGAAAGTGGTGGGACTGTTAAGGAGGTGCCACCTGCTCCTGGTGGGAGGAACATTGTTGTAGGGAAAGCCACAGCGCACGATGGCAGGATCTTTGCTGGCTCAGTGATGTGGGCAAGCAAAATGGCTGCCTTGGCACTATCTGGGAGCTTCTAGGGCTGATAAGGTAGTGACTCAGGGTGGGGAGAGGATCCCTTAGTACTGTTTGCCTAGGCTAGTGCTGGGCCGAGAAGATGAGCAAGCTGGCCCAGAGCCAGGAATGCACCACCATCCCAGCTCTCTGACTCTTATCTAGTGCCCCCATGTGGCTGCCCCTGTTAACTCTGACTCGGGTGCCTTGGTGCCTGTGGTAAACCAAGCTAGACTCTCAGGTTGGATTTGGGAGACTGGAACAGGAACAAGTTTTAGGAATTTTTGTTAGAGATTCACCACTTCGTGAATCTGAGACTTCCTGCCTAAGGGTCCCTCTACAAGTCAAGATGGTGGAAGGCTGACTGTATTTCAAAAACCACCACTACACAGGGAACGCTTAGTATGAATAGATACATTATACTACATAAGTTTCACAGCAATAGGATGAGGTCGTTTCCACTATTATCCGCGATTTGTAAACAAAGTTTCTGAGACTTGGAGAGTGTCACAACCAGAATTTGAACACAGGTCTGTTTGGCTCCAGACCCCAGGCCTTTTTAACCATTATTTTTGAAGAATCTCAGTGGGTTCCTAAGAACGAGTCATGCTGCTTTCTAGAGCATTTGTGACCCAACACTATGCATTGAAACAAGGCAAGCTCTGTGCTCCCTTTTGGGGAAAGCTAATATTTCACATGCTCTTGAGAATTTAGGAGCTTGGTAAAAACTTACTATTAAACAGGGATTTTCTTTAATTCCTTTTGTTTAAAGATTTTCATGTGAAACACTCTATGTACTGTGCCTCCCTCTGAGACGTCAGTGGTGCCAGAGACCGTTAGGGAGTTTGTGTAAATAGAGAGCAGGCCAAATGCTGCCCACACAAGTAGTGAGGCTCGAGGCTGAGCGTGTGGAACAGTTTCACAGTTGGCCCAGGGCTCCATGGAGTGTCCTGAAGCCTCATCCTGGGCTGCAGATCTGTGGACAGACAATGCCAGCAGAGGCCAAGTCAGCTTTTTTCTGTAGGTGCCTTAGACTCCATCCAGCCAGGAGATGAAGACTGGCATAAAGTATCTTTAACCATTCATGTAAAGGATAAATCTGCCGAAGAAATAAAACCAGTTCATCTCAAAAGATCAATCTCAACTAATGTTAATGCACATCTTGATGAATTTTTTTTTTTTTGCAACTGACACTTCTTACAAAAGACAGAAATATCTAGAGAGTAAATAACAGGACAGAAACGCTTTGAAACATCTTTGAAATGATGGTTCAGTGCACAGGGTTAAAGGGTAGAACTGGTTCTCTTCAAGCATTTCTTAAATTGCCACATTTTTATTTTACTTTGTTTTGGGAAGGACTGCATTCTATTGACACATTGAGAAAAAAATTACTTTTTGTTTTTCTAAAACTAATAGGAGCTTAGGCATTATGATTAAGAACCAAAAGGAGCCAACTCCGATGAATGCCTCCTTTCTTAAGCTGCAAAATTTAATAGCTGCCACAGAGAGTTTTTTCTTTTAATCAGCAAAAAATTTATTTTGTCCTTGACATTTTATGCCAAAAATCAGCCTAGAAAGTGTGTTTTATAGCCTGAGCCGAATTGCCCTTCAGGTAGTTTTCCTGTGAGTACTGTTCTTTGAATTGGCTTTTTTGCGTTAGATAGCAAACCAATATCAATTTACCAGATAACCTTTTCAGTGTTTCTGAAAGATAAAAGAAACTGAAGCAGAAACAGCAGAGCATTATGGGTAAGTGCCTAGGTTCTTATGGGAATAAGAGATGGGTACCATTGGCATCACTACTTCCTGACTCTGTGACCTTGATAAATTACCCTACCAGAGCGTGTCTCTCCTTTCATTTGGGGACCATAATAAGTGCCAGCATCATCACATTATAGTGATGATTAAAATGTGATGATTAATGCACCTAAAGCATTTAGCACAGCCCTTAGCACCTAGTGAGTGTTCACCGTGAGTGACGCCCACTATTACAATCTAAAACTTTGCCCCAGAGAAGGCCTTCTTATGATATGACGGTAGAAGAAAGGAGCAGAAAATAAGATGGTTCGACTATGTAGAAAAACTACCCAATATAAGTTTAGCACAAAATAAATGTAGGTTAAAATACTGAAAGCTGATTTTGTTTCTTAAATGTCATAGAAATGCAGTTGTTTATTAAACATGGAAAATCCATAGGAAATCTCTTGCCTTTCTATTATCTGTTTGTGAAAACAGCTGGGGCAGTCCATACACCATAAGCACCTTGTTCAGTGCAAGGAACAGTGTTTGGCATATGGGAGAGCTCAAAGAAATGTGAGGTGCAGTCCTCGTGCTGGTGGAAGTTTTGGTGAAACTTGAGGAGTTAAAAAGAAAAACTGATTAACACAACGACACCTAGCTGCCCTATGGGGGGGCTGGGGGAAGAGGGGGGAGAAAAGACCCCAGGTCCAAGCGTTGGTGTTGGGAAGCTGGGTGGTTTGAGCTGATGTTTAAAGGATGGGGGGTAGGAGAGAAGTGGGAAAGTCTTTTATAGGGTTGGGCTAATGGCAAGAGCGAAGTCAGCATAGCACGAAAGAGCAAGGCATGAAGAAGGAGACACTCGGCCATTGAAGGCTTATTAACGTTTAAAGCTACCTTTGAACCAGGAGTGTCTGTCTAACTAGATTGAGTAGGTCTGTCCATCCAGCCATTCTCCACCACCATGATTCATTACCTCAGAGTCTCTTATCTTTATATCAGAAGTAAGACGAGAGGCAGATGCAGATAGGAGGAAGTACTTTGCTTTTCACTGCTATGCCAAACATAGTTTGCATACCAACACTGATAATCTGTCAGCCCACCTCTCCTGGACACTTAATCATTTTCCTGGAATCCACTGGAATAATTTTTCTATGCATTACAGAGTATGCTTCATAGTGTCTGTTTTTAAAGATAAGTTTGGATTCCTTCAACCAACTGGCATTCCCACAAAGATCCGAGGCGGCCCATATTACGTATTCCTTCTCAAAGCCAAAGTGGCCAGTTTTGAATGCAGCTACCTTCATGGTCTGTTAATAATGATGTTTGGAACTTGTTGAGCACCTACTATGTGCCAGGCACTGTTCTAAGACCTTCACGTGTACTAATTTATTTGGTTCTCCAGAAGAGAGGAGCATGGGGAGAAAGGGAAGATGGATTATCACATGGATTAACTGGTTACAAAATTAATCACCAGTTTATTCTACAAATATTTATTTTGTGCCAATTGTAGGCCAGGCAACATAATTAAATACTGGTGAAATTAACGAATGGGGACTTGAAGATTGAAGCAATTCAGAAGTCTCATCCTAACAGCCACTATGGGTATTTTATCCCATATTCTGTGTTGATGGTTTCTTGAACACATATTGACTTCTTGATTCTACATTGTTTATTTCTGCCCTGATTTTTATTATTTCTCTTCTCCTACAGGGTTTGGGGTGCTCTTGCTGCTCTCCTTCTAATTTCTTTAGGTGTGCTGTTAGATTTTGTACTTGCACTTTTTCTAATTTCTTGAAATAGGCCCGGAGTACAATGTACTTTCCTCTTAGGACTGCCTTTGCTTCATCCCATAGAGTTTGCATTGTTGTATTTTCATTTTCATTTGTTTCCACATATTTTTAAATTTCTTCTCTAATTGCCTCATTGGCCCATTCGTTCTTTAGTAGGGTGTTCTTTAACCTCCATGTTTTTGGAGGTTTTCCAGACTTCTTCCTGTGGTCAACTTCAAGTTTCATAGCACTGTGGTCTGAAAGTGTGCATGGTATGATCTCAACTCTTTTATATTTTTGAGGGCTGCTTTATGTCCCAGTATGTGATCTATCTTGGAGAATATGCCAGGCGCACTTGAGAAGAAAGTGAATTCCATAGCCTTAGGATGTAGAGTTCTAAATATATCTGTTAGATCCATCTGGTCCAATGTGTCATTCAAGTCCATTGTTTCTTTAGTGATTTTCTGTCTAGTTGATCTATCCATTGCTGTAAGTGGAGTATTAAAGTCCTCTGCTACTAGCACATTCTTATCCGTAAGATTGTTTCTGTTTGTGATTGTTTTATGTATTTAAGTGCTCCTGTATTCAGTGCATAGACATTTATGATTGTTAGCTCTCCCTGATGGATAGACCCTGTAATTATTATATAATGCCCTTCTTCATCCCTTGTTACTGCCTTTACTTTAAAGTCCAGTTTGTTTGATATAAGTATGGCTACTCCAGCTTTCTTTTGATTTCCAGTAGCATGATACATATTTCTCCATACCCTTACTTTCAATCTGAAGGTGTCTTCAGGTCTAAAATGTGTTTCTTGTAGACAGTAAATAGATGGATTTTGTTTTTTAATCCATTCTGCTACCCTATGTCTTTTGATTGGAGCATTTAGTCCATTTACACTCAGTGTTATTATTGAAAAATATGGGTTTAGAGTCATTGTGTTCTTTGTAGGATTCATGCTTGTGGTTGTGTCTCTGGTAACTTGCATTCCTTGCAACATTTCCCTCATAGGGCCCCTGTCAAGATTTCTTGTAGAGCTGGTTTAGTGGTGACTAATTCTTTCAATTTTTGTTTATTTGGGAAGACTTTTATCTCTCCTTCTATTCTGAATGACAGGCTTGCTGGATAGAGGATTCTTGGCAGCATATTTTTTCTGTTCATCACATTGAAGGTTTCCTGCCATTCCTTTCTGGCCTGCCAAGTTTCAGTAGATAGGTCTGTCACCACTCTGATAGGTTTCCCTTTGTATGTTAATGCCCTTTTATCCCTAGCTGCTTTGAGAATTCTCTCTTTATCCTTATATTTTGCCAGTGTCACTATGATATGTCATGCAGAAGATCAATTCAAGTTATATCTGAGGGGAGTTCTCTGTGCCTCTTGGATTTCAATGTCTCTTTCCTTCCCCAGATTGGGGAAGTTCTCTGCTATAATTTGTTCAAGGACTCCTTCAGTGCCTTTGCCTCTCTCTTCCTCTTCTGGAATTCCTATGATATGGATATTTTTCCATTTGATTGTATCACTCAGTTCTCAAACTCTTCTTGAACTCTCCTTTCATGTTCCTGGATCAGTTTATCTCAGCTTCTTCTTTTTCTATAATTGTGTCTTCTAATTCACCTATTCTCCTCTCTGCCTCTTCAATCCGTGCATTGGATGCCTCCAATTTATTATGCATCTCGCTTATAGCATTTTTTAATTCATCACAACTATTTTTAAACTCCATAGTCTTTGTAGCAATAGTTTCTCTGATGTCTTCCATGCCTTTTCAAGCTGAATGATTAATTTTATGACTATTGTTCTAAATTCGTGTTCAGTTATGTTGCTTATATCTGTTTTGAGCAGCTCTTTTGCTGTCATTTCATCCTGGAATTTCTTTAGAGGAGAGTTCTTCCGTTTTGTCATTTTGGTTAGCTTTCTGTCTCTTGTTAGTTTTAAAAGCCTGTTATGCAGTCTGCACCTGTGAGTACTGCTATCTTAAAGAAGGCTCATTGACTGTCCAGGGCCTGTCTGTTCAGGAAGTGTTCTTTGAATGGTGTCTCTTGGTCTCTCTTGTTGAGACGTTGGTTATTTTATTTCCCTACTCCTAGTGATATTTGGGACTCTCTACCATGTGTACTTTTGCTTGTTTCTTGAGTAGCTGCTATAAGGTTTTCTCAGTGGACCCTGTCTCCTTTTCCTCCCAAACTCCTGGATTCTATAAGGTTCCTATGGCTTCAGGCCTTCCCCGTTTGAGATATGGGGGCAAATGAAATATATGGAGCTCCCTACTTCTCTGCCATCTTGCCTCCTCTCTCACATATTGAGTTCTTGAGAGCAATGCTTATTTAAAGTTTAATGAGCATGCAAATCACCTGAGAATCATGTTAAAATGCAGATTCTGATTTAGAAGCTCTGTGGTGAAAACTGAGAGTCTGTATTTCTCAAGCTTTCAGGGGTAGGCAATCCTGCCCACCACGTGACTTCTTTAAGTAGCAAGATTTTAGAGAGCTGAGTAAATGGCAGAAGAAACACAAGAAAAATAAAGGCAGGAACATATTGTCACTTGGCCACCAGAAGAGGGAGCAGGCCTGGATTTGGCCATGGACCCCAGCAGAGCAATTTGTGTGATTATTATTGTCACTACCATGTACACCAGCAGAAATGTAAGAGATTGGACCCTCAAGGTACAGTGGCTTGGATATAACTCCTAACACACATTAAAGTTAAAGGAGCAAAGCAAGCTACTCTTTTTAGGCACACGATTGATAGGGTATGGCAGAGATGGTAGTAGATGAAAAGCCAGGAAACCTGAGTTCTCATCAGAGCTCATTTACAGACTTGCTTTGTGGCCTCAGTTAAATCACTTAGCCTTTCTGTGTCTGGTTTCCACACCTGTAAAGCAGATTGGCAACAGCTGCCCTGCCCCTGTTGGGCTGTGGACACTAGTCGATGAGGTAGAGTGTGTAAAACATCAACACTCATGGACAAATGAAAGCAGTGTGTCACATATGCGTTTTTTATAATTAAAAATTATAGGGTTTTTAGCAGTAGACAGGAAAGAGAAGGTGTCTTATGAGCTCCTACTTTGGTTTATATCTCTCTGGGGGATTTGTATGACTCTCAGCTTATTTTTTTTTAATGTTTGTTTATTTTTGAGAGAGAGAAGAGAGAGAGAGAGACAGAGTGTGGGCGAGGGAGGGGCAGAGAGAGGGAGACACAGAATCCTAAGCAGGCTCCAGGCTCTGAGCTGTCAGCACAGAGCCCAATGCGGGGATCGAACCCACGAACTTGAGACCATGACCTGAGCCGAAGGCAGACACTTAACCGACTGAGCCACCCAGGCACCCCCTCAGTTTATTCTGATTCATGAAACGCATAGACTTCCTATGAAAGTTAACTTTGTGCTATTCAAGAACTGGTCATCTAAGCCTGTACTTGACCAATGGAAGGAAACCTTCAGACTTGTACTGTCTGTCCTTTCTTCCACTGAGATGGGGAGTTGGTGAAGCAGAGGGAAGGTAACGTTTATGAGTTATTTTACTTAATCTTCACAACACTCCTAGGAGGAAGGTATTATTGCAGTTTCACAGATGAGACACCCAAAGCTCAAGACAGGCTCATTGGCCTGGGGTTTGATTTTGTTCCTCTCAGTAAAAGAGAAGCCTTTTTAACTTTGTAGCTCTAAAGATGTGTTCACTTCACGAGGCTATAAAGTTAGCAAGCTCTGGTATCGTGTTAACAGTCTGCCCTGTGCATGCTATTCTAGAGGCAGATACTACGAGTTTAGGGTGAGGCTATGAATTTTGTGCAACACCCCCATTTCTTTGCTACAGAGTTAGACTATTGTAGAATGCTCTGAACTTAAAATCCAAAGACTTTTATTAGGAATTCTGCAGCTCACCTCTCCTAGGAATACAGGAGGGCTGCAAATGAATATAGTGCCTCATTCTTTTTAGTATTTGAGGAGGAGGATGAAAATGGTGGGCTTTTATTGAATACTTCTCATGTGCCCTGCAGTACTAAGCTTTTGCACAGGTCATTCACGTAATGTTCATATAGTCCTCTGAGGTTGGTGGTTTTGTTACCCATGTTTTAGAGAAGAAAAAGCTGGAGACTCAGAGCATTAAGCAACTCTTGCACAACTCAGCGTCACCCAGGTGGTTCAGCCTGGGCTGTAGTCCTGGTCTTTCAGGTCCTCACACTCATGCTTATTTCCACCTACCACTAATCCAATGGGTTAACCACTGTCATTGACCATGTACGTTTAGAAATTGACAATGGCTCTCAGTGGGAAAGAGCTACTTGAAACTACTACTACTACTACTACTACTACTACTACTTCTACTACTATTCCTAGAACAACGGCCAGCTTGCTCTTCTGCTGGTAGGGGCTCCTTGGTTGGCCTTGTCACATCCTATCCTATCACAGGGCATGTGAGATCACAGGGCTGAAATAACCCTGGGTGAATGATGTAAAACAGATTGCACGTGACACCTGTCCTTGGATTTCGCAGCATGGTACTTCAGTCCTGCTGAGGTCACAGAATGCTTGATTTACCATCAGAGCGCTTGGATTCATGGAAGAGTTTCCTGCAGAGAGTAAAAGTTTGCGACTTCCACTGGAACAGGATCCCAGACTCTGTGGAATCTTCAAAGGCACAAATCACTGGAGGCACAAGTCGTGGCCTAGTTTGGACTGATTACTTAATCTCTCTTAGCCTCAGTTTATTCATCTGTCAAGTGGGAGATAACAATAGTACCTCCCTCTCAGAGTTGTGAAGATTCATTGAGCAAGTGGTGCCAGATTCACAGTAGGTACACAGTCAGAAAGAATCATTGTAACTTACTTTCATTGGGATTATATCAAGCCTGATTTTTCTCTTCACTTACAATCCAGCAACACATTCTGTCATTTTATCTCTAAATGATGCCTTACATCTGTTTTTTGTTTGTTTGTTTTTTGGTTTTTGGTTTTTTTTTGTACCTAGCTCTCACCTTAGTCTAAACCAGCCTTATCTCTAGCCTAGATTACTAGCCTCCTACCTGGCTTCCCACTTGTAGTCCTGTTTGACAGAATATCCAGAGTGATTTTATTAAAATATAGACAGGATTATCCATCCCTTTCCTTAACCCCTTCCCCTACAAATCAGTACCTGCTGCGAACCCTGCCCACCACCCCACATTCACCACATACCCCTTTCCTCCTGTGTTCCAGTCATGGTGACCTTTCTGTTCCGTGGATGTGCCAAAGTCAGTGGCCTGAGGGCCTTTGCACTTGCTGTTTGTCTCCTCTGCTGGAGATGCTGTTGGCAAGATCTTTGTATAGCTGGACATGTTTTGTCATTCAGAGTAATCTCCCAACTTCTCAACAGAAAGTCACCATGTCCCTTCTCCAATTATTCTCTAACATGCTACTTTGTTTTAAGTTTCTTCACTCACTCTAACCTGAAACTTAGTTTATCTCTCCTGAGAAGAAGGTAAATTCCATGACTCTGCCGGGCGCCTGGGTGGCTTAGTCGGTTAAGCGTCCGACTTTCGCTTAGGTCATGATCTCGCGGTTCGTGGGTTCGAGCCCCGCATCGGGCTGTGTGCTGACTGCCAGCTCGGAGCCTGAAGCCTGTTTCAGAGTCTGTGACTCCTCCTCTCTCTGACCCTCTCCTGCTCATGCTGTCTCTCTCTCTCTCTCTCTCCTAGAAATAAATAAAACATTAAAAAAAATTAAAAAAAAAATTCCATGACTCTGCTCCTGATTACACGTCTAGTTCTTTAGAAAAGTGCCTGGTATGTATAAGCTACTCAGCAAACACCTATTGATTGAATGAATAAATGTTATCTTTATTATAAATTAAACATAAACATAAACAAGCTGAAAAATAAGAGGAAGTCTTTCAGTATGTTTACTCAACCCAAGGCTTGCAATCTGGTGGTTATGGGTGTGTCTAGCGGGAGTAAGTGAGCAAAGGAATCGACCCATCTTCAGAGCAGAAGGGGTGTGATATGTAGGTCATCTCCTTCCACCTCCTGCCTCCAACCACTTTCATTTATATATGGAGTTATTCAATAAGGACTTGCTGTGTGCTGGACTGGGTGCTGAATTTAGCAGCTGACCATGAGAGATCTAGGCTTAACCTTGACTGAGCTTATAGTTTGTCCAAGAAAACTGGTATGGAGCACTAGCGTTTTCAGATGAATCAAGTATTTGACAAGGGGAATGTGTAGAAGCCCAAGGAGCATTTTGTAGGAGAGCCTGTTTTGAAGCATCGGAGAGGCCTCTGCAAGGGAGTGAGGTGTGAACCAAAGCTGAAGGATGTCTAACTCTGCCCACATTTTCTCATAAATTTCTTATAATCAGTCCTTGCGGAGGGTGCAAAGCTGTGCAGGTTGGGCCAGCAAGGAGGATGTGCTTTTCGGGGGGATTCTTCTACCCAGAAGACACCTTTTTCTCTCTTCTGTGTGTAAAATAGTCCATATGTACTGGCATGGGCTGTGGAGAAATGATGATATCTTCATTGCATGTGAGGACACTGAGACTCAGTGAAGTCGGGTAATTTGTCCAGTTCATCTTCCTCATAAGTGGCGGATTAGGCCCAAAATCTTCATGACTTCCAGGCCCCACACTCCGTTAGACAACTTTAGGTATACCGACTCCTTGGTGATCATGAAGTATTTACAGTTCAGAACATTTTATTTTGTTGATTTTGTTTCCTCAACTGCTTGGCCTGTTCTGGATTTTTAGGAGTTAAAAGTTGGCTGATGCTCCTTTAGCCCTAACAATGTGTCTCAATATCCATAGTCCTGTGAGATCTCCTGGCAAGTGAGAAACCATACTGCACGTAGGTCCTTTCTTTAGCCAGCCGCCTAGTGATTTGGCACACTGGACCCGAGTGGTTTTGAACCTTGAGGCTGCCTCTGAGTACCTGCATCTCCACCCCTGCACAAGTCACCAAAACCCTCTGTAAAATGGCCAATACAATCTTATAGAGCCGGTTGGGGAAACGCTCATGAAATTGATCTTGAAGTACTTGGCAATTGCAAGTTTCATGAGATTCCCTGGTAGGAATAATTAACTTATTTTGGAGGATGGATTTACTTAGGAGAGCTCCATCTGCAGCGAGGGTGGGCCTCTCTTTCCTGTTGCCCCTGGCGCGTGTTCTTCTCTGAGTAACATTTGTAGCAGTCTGGGTGGTTTGTCTGCTTAGAGCCATGCAGAAAAGTCAGTGGGAAAAGCCAACAGGCCATTGGCACTTAGAGACTGGGGTTGGCACCATTCACAGTGAGAGTCATTGCTTTTATTAGCAACTTAGTCATTTTACAGCAGGCAAGGCAGAACATGCGGACTCACGATGCTCATGTGGCTTGTAGGCGAAGAGCAGCAGATACCCAGCATCCCCTAGAAGTCCCAAGTTACAGACATAGCAGACCTTTCACTAATGTGGTGGTAAGACCTGATTTATATTCTTGCTTCTAGAAAGACTTACTAGCAGTCTCTCCTGGGTCACGTGTCATGGTTTTTGAATTCTAGTTCTGCCACTTACTAGCTCTGTGACTTTGTGATCACATGACGAATCGCTGTGTTCTCATTTGTAACAAGGATGTTAATGGCATCCACCTCATAGAATTGCTTTTAGGAATAGGCAAAGCACAGGTAAGCGGTGCCTGGCACATACTAAGTGCTCAGTGGACAATTGGTTCTCATTGACATGAAGCCGTAGCTGAATCTCCATATTGCTTCTCTTCCCTCCGCAAGAGGGATTCTCCTAGAGTATCTGAGCTGTGTGGCTCGTTGCTCTAACAATGAGAGGAAACAGTGTGCCCTCACATAGGCCCCTGTTAGAGACCAAAACTCATAAAAGTCAGAGGGAAAAGGGCTTGGAAATATCACACAGCTGGGGAGTCCCAGATGAAAAGGATACATTTTTAAAGACCCATTACAGTTGATACTGCCAGACATACAAATAAGAAGATTGACACTTCCTGCCTTGGGGATGTAGGGTGCTGACACTTTCCAGTCCCCCTACACTCCCATCTCAAGAATGACTTCCTCTAGGAAGCCTTCCCAGAATTCTCCTTGCAGTTAGAAGTTTTCTATTCTTTTGGGGGCGGGGGCGCGGAGTGGAGTGGAGGTTGCTTCTGTAAAACTTTGACTTCAACTTCATTGAGATTGCTATTGTCTGCTTGTCTGACTTGATTGTTAGACTGAGAGTCTCAAGGGAAGAGACCCCGGCAAGCAGTTGATGAGATATTATGTAGTTCTTACTATTTCCAGATCCCCCTCATGTACACAGTATGGGCACACAGAATGTTTGTTGAATGAAAAAATAAATGTGTATGGTAAAAAATAAAATGATAGCTAAGTCCTACTACGTGCTTTTTTTTTTTTTTTTTTAATGTTTTATTTATTCCTAATAGAGAGAGAGAGACAGCGTGAGCAGGGGAGGGTCAGAGAGAGAGGGAGTGACAGACTCTGAAACAGGCTCCAGGCTCTGAGCTGGCCGTCAGCACAGAGCCCGAGGCGGGGCTCGAACCCACGAACCACGAGATCATGACCTAAGCGAAAGTCAGACGCTTAACCGACTACGCCACCCAGGCGCCCATACTACGTGCTTTTTGAAAAGCAGTTCTTAGTCCTCCTCTGCTGTAATGGCAGCTGACATTCACTGAGGGCTTCCTTTACATGTGTGTGCTTTTCTTCAGTAGCTCATTTGACTCTCCTAACTGCCTTATGAGGGGTCTTTTAGTGTTGCCATTTTCCAGGTGAGGAGACAGGAGGCACATCGAAGTTTGAGAACTCAGGATGGAATTTTCACCCAGCAATCTGATCCAGAACCTGGCCTTTTAACAGCTACATAAACTGCCTTTCACGGTGAGACTTGAGAGAGAATTTTAGAAGTTTGAAAGGGTCCGCCTCTTCTCTCTCACTTTGAAGCTAGAGATTCTGGCTTTTGGACTCTGCTCTACACTGATGTAAGTTCATTTATCCATTCAAGGAGGGTCAGGTTCTTTCTGGTTGGTTTGGGAACTGTGTTTCCTCTCCAGCAACCTGTATTATGATGAAAGCAAGTCACAGGCTACGTTTTTCACAAGTATAAGCATTTGTTAGCCAGCAAGCATAAAAGCCACCATAAATCTTTTTCCTTTAGGATCTGTGAAATCCATTCTCTCTGTCCTGGAGGCCCACGGATCATACTTGCGTAAAAAGTGTAGGCTGAGACAAGCATAATAATATTCTGGTGTTAGAGTTGGCCAGTCTTCTGGCTGCATCAGGTGATAGATTCCCAGTGTAGGGGACACAGAATCTTAGAGAATTCTGGACTCAGGTGCTACCCCCATCCTCTTCATGCTCAAGTAGAGATACCCACACAGTGCTACAAACCAATCAAATTTCTTGAGTGTTGTTCATTTTAGCAATGGAAAATGTTTTCTAATGCCCCTTATTACTGTTCACTAATGATTCCTGTGCAGATTTAGATAACAGTATTTGAGGTGCTTACAGTTGCATCCTTTATATTCTAACTTACCCCTCCTCAGTGTGAATTCCTAATTAGGGTACTTGAGATGTTAATAACTACTAGATCTTTGTTTACGCTATGTAAATTTTAATCAGCCCTCCCATAGAGGTAGATTAAATTTAACTTAGAAATACATGTATATCTCCCTGTCATTACTGCAGGGTTTTAAAATAAATCCTAGATAATATGACAGCTTTGCTCAGGGATTGTGTAAAATAGTGGAAAGAGGCAGGATTTGAACCTGCGTCCAGCTGACTCTGCGGCTCTTGCTGTTGGGGAGGGACTGTGCACTGGGTAGGTATGGGGCCAGAAAGAGCTTGGTCAGTGATAGTTCTGAGACTTCTTTGCCCACCTGTCCTGAAGCTTTTTGTCTCTGGCTGTCCATTATAATTGCCAGCAGTCCCAGATGATGCCTTTTCCCTGTCCATTGGCAAGATGGACTGTCAAAGCCAGGATCATGCCAGACATGATTGATTTGTGTTGAAAGTTACAAGAACTGATCCTCCCTTTAATGTTTCCTAAATTAAACACCGTGAAATGATGAGATCTGATCAAGAGTCCCAGAAGAGGGTCATCACAGTGGTGGCTCATGCTGCCTCTCATAACTATGGGACCTTGACCTTTCTGGGCCTTTCAGAGTGAGTGAGCCTCATTTCCTTATATGTAAAACAAGGGCTAATGACATTGGCCTTAAATGGTTGTGAGGGTCGATGAGATTCTCCATGTAAACTCCATGCCTATTGCCTGGCAATAGGTAGGAGTTTAAGCAATGTTTCTTTACATTCCTAGAAATGAGCCTTGATAGCCTACTACTACTACTACTGTCCATCTCAAATCCTCACTCAAATATCTGGCATGCAATAGGTGCTCAGTAAGCATTTGTTGAATGAATGGATGTGGTGGTTCTCTCCTTCAGAGATCACCGAAGAGTCAAGAGGCCATTAAAAGATCCTGCCTTTTCATGAGCTAAGACACTAACAATTTTGAACAACTGTGCCCCACCAAGTGCTTTACATGTTATTTAATTACAGCAACCTTGAAAAACTTGATTACACCTATTTTTAAATGAAGAAGTGAGGGCTCTGAGATGTTCAGTGAGAAAGCCAAGGTCACTGACCTAAGTGGTGGGGTTGGACTCTGTATCCACAGTGGCTCCCCAATCCTGTATTTGCAGCCAGCCTGCAGAAGAGAATGCTGAACCTACACATCCCACGTGAGACATGCCAGCTTCCTAAAGTCAACATCTAAGACCCAGAGCAAGTTCTACATCTTAATATCTGGATGTGGGATATGTATGGCTTCTGTATGATTGGCTGCCATGAGGAAGAAATGGAGGGAAGCAGGGTGAAGGCTAATTGGAGCCCCGGTGCTGGACAGTTGGGCTTTGTCTCAGCTGCGGTCTCCATTCAGCTGTTTGGCAGGAGTGGAAATCCCTGGGCTGAGGGCATTGGTAGGAAGCACTGTCAGGGACAGCACCAGGCAGGGATGGCAAACATAAGAGGTTTAGCAATAAGGACAAATTCAAGAGCCCATGGGTGACCTCCAGGGCTAAGGAACCAGGTGGTTCCTGTGGAGCAAGGGGCTCTGGAGCTTTGCAGTGAGAGCCCTGCCTCTGTGTGAACTCAGCCCTGCCACTCACTGTATGACGCTCCACAAGGCTTGGTGTGGTCATCTTTATAATGGATCATGATGTGGATGATTCCAACCTCATGGAGTATCATGGAGTTCAAATGATATCAGGCCTGTACAGTTCTCAACACAGTATCTGGCTCTAGTAAGCATTTAGTAAACAAATGTTAGGTGTTGCCATTGACCAAAAGACCACATTCTACCCTAAATTTTACTTATTTCCTGAATGGATCTTGTGGCGTGATTTTGACCGATAAAGCTGTTTACTGAATTCTTACCCCCGACTTAGATTTAGAAGACCGGCTAGGCAGAATCCAATTTAACACATATTTGAATTTCATGGAAAGAAAACATTTGGGTTGGCTTTGGCAGAGTCTCCTTTTTTTAAAAAGTTTATTTAAAAATTTTTGCTTTTGCTGTGTCAGGGTCTTGAGTGACGGACAGCGTGTCTAATGTCTGAGGCTGAGAAAATCTAGTTAGACTCAGGCCCACGGGGTCAAATTGGCCTTTCAGACAGAGCTGGTCATAGATTTTCTGAGGATTAGACGATGTAAGGGGAGTTAACCCATCCCACACTGTAAATTATTTTTTCAAAGGAAATACAAGGGAGCCAAGAAACAATTTGTCATGATTCTTTTACCTTTGACTCGGCAAGAATTTAGCAATCTGCCATCCATCTCCAGCTCCGTGTGATTTGGGGGAATTTTTATAAGCCAAACCTGGGGTGTTTTTGTGTTTTTTTGTAGAAATATAAAATATGATTCAGTAATCCACCCCACCCCCAACACCACCACAGGAACAAAAACTATTGTCTGTGTTCCTTGACAGCAGGGATTAACTTTTAGCCTTTGGTTAGGGAAACAGAGTCGGGGAGAACTTCATGTTTATAACGTAGCTGCAGCAGTCCAGGAGGTCATTTAGTAGCCTCAGATGGGCTAAGATAGAGTTCTGTACCGTCTGAAGTTCAGGCCCTGTTGACGACCAGTAAAACCCTATTTGTCTTCAAAGCTCAGCACAAATAGTTGAGTATTTATACTTTCACATTGTAGGGATAAAAATACAGTGATGAATAGATGACATGGTTGCTGATGGGGCCTTAGAACTTAATATTGATGCTGCTGCTGGGAGGGCAGAGAAGGGAGAAGAGGAGGGGGAGCATGGGGAGGAGGGCAGTGGGGAAGAGAAGCAGCGACAGCTGCCGTTCATGCAGCATCTGTGTCACTTTCTGCATCTCTTTTCATGTAATTATCTCATAAATCAAAAATTCAATACCTGTTTGGAGCAGGTATTTTTAGCCTTATTAAATAGATACGGTAGAGAAAATTCCCTGATATTAAGCAGCTTGCCCAAGTCTTTAGACCTGAATCTTCTTTTTCAGACAGTGGTGGAAACCAAGATGCCACACTGTGCTGTGATGAAAGCAGATATGTAAGGAAATCACTAGAATATAGTGTGGTATGTGTTAAAGCAGAGGTGTCGAAGGTAAAGCAGAGAGGCTCACCTTTGATTGGGATGTTGGGCATGGTCTCCTAGACAAAGCTCCCTGGGAGCTGGGTCTTGGAGGTGAGTGAGCAGAAGTTTCCACTGGTAAGGAAGTGTGTGTGTGTGTGTGTGTGTGTGTGTGTGTATGAAGGCTCTGCCTATAGAAGGCACAGGTAATGGGAGATTGTGGCACACTGGGGACACAGGGATATGGTCCGGTTTATTGTAGAGGATGGCACAGATTAAGCCTAGGTGTAATGAACTCGAGAAAAATCAAGATTCTCTAATTGAAACTCCGAAAGTGGTTAAGACACTCTAATCATTCTGTGCTTAGGTTACCAGGAAGGCCTCTTCTCATTGTTATATATATAATGTCCACGTACTTGATTACTGGGAAAGAAAGCCAGGACCATATTTAATCACAAACTGTACAGTGTCAGCAAAGCTCCTGGTACCCTGTCTTGTCACTGCCGTGAGGAGCAGTAATTTATAGCTTGCAGCAGCAGCTGGCGCAGAAGGGAGCCTTTGAAGCAGTCAGATTTGCTGGTTAACTTTGGTTAACCCAGAGGTCAAAAGCAGTTTCTGTCTAGCACATTAGATAACTTTTGAAACGTTTGACAGGTTGCAGGTAGCATTACAGGAACATCCACACTTGTGATAAAAGGAGTTATTTATGAGGTAGATGAAGTTTCAAATGTAAAAGAAAAAAAAAAAGTCCTGTAAATTATGAAGGCTTTGCTAACAAACCCCAGTTGGCCATTGCTGGCGTTTCTGAGAGGGTGAAAGGGAGATTAACCAGGAATAAAATGGGAAAGTCCATTTAAGTACTAACTGGAATTCCAGTGGCATTACCTGCTGATTGAAAGTGACAGTCCAAAGAAATGTAAGTGACCATCGTGGAGAAAGGATTAGTGCCTTCAGCCTTCCGATTGGAGGTCTTTTGTGTCATGAGTTGCTATGGAAAACTCTACCGGTGTTTTCCAGCTGATCTAGTATTGTCTAGAAATAAGTGAAAAAAATCAATTGGTTCCAAAGACATTATCACAAAGCATTTATAATCTATTAGTTTCCTGCCTTGGTTTATCAAAGCTAAAAAAGAAAGACGGTGCTCTAAAGGTAAAAAGTAGACACTTTGGATTCAACCGCTTTTTGAATTCTTTTTTTTTTTTTTCTACAGAGCAATCGTTGTATTTAACAATAAAGTACATGCTTTGGGGGAATAATTGTTTTTTTAAACACCCTTACCTCAAATGCTAGAAAGTTAACATTCCCTGGGATACATGACTAAGTCACGAACTGCTTTTTTTGTACACATATATAGCTGCTGGAAAAGTAGAAATTGATTAGGAAGCAAGAAATTATACTTGGCACTATTTAGATTCTTCTTTTTTTCTTGCCTCCTTGTCAGCTAATGTGCATTCAAACCGCATGCAAGGGGGGAGTAGTGACCTGAGAATTAGAATAACACATGCTGTCAATGTCACTTCCAGCTGGAGATCTGGGGCAAGTACTATAACTCCTCTGAGCCTCGGGGACAAAGAAGCCCCTACTTTAGCTCCTTACTAGTTGTTACCAGGATGACATGAAGTACTGTACATAAGAATTTTCTGAATATCTGTAAGGTGCCCAGCAGATGTACAGTGATGAAAGTGAACTTTCTGAAGGCAGGGACCATATCTGACTCAGGGCCACTCTCTACCATCATTACCAAGCACAGGGTGATTTCTTCAGTAAACAAAGCAATCGGCCATTAGACAACTTTATATCATCAGCAGCCCAATTTTTATTATATGCCCAGGCTCTTTCCTGTGCAAACCTTTGGGTTGATCATTTTTAGAGCTAGGAACCAATGATGATGTGGTTTCCCAATTAGGATATGCCAGATAATTGGCCCACGAAGTAGGCAAAGATACTATAATTTGCTGCTTCCTTCAGTTGACTATATGTGTTCCTTGAGGGTGGGTGGGGATCATGTCTCATTCATCTTTATATCTCTTAGCAACTGACAGTGTGATGTTTTGCATTTGCCATTGAACAAGAAATATTTACTGGAATTTTCCAGGGCCCTGGGCCATCTCTTTGCTGCCATCTCAGACCTGATTCCACTTCCTGTTCTGGAGGGGGGTTTGAAGCTAGTGCAGATCTTTGGCAGAGCTGTGGCTTGTGGGTTTGTCCTTCTTCCTCTTTTGGGCTCTGCTACTTACTGCCGGCTCTCTTCTAAGTAGACTCTTCCATAGTCCATGGTGTGTGTATTACATAATCTCTGATGGCTTACTTGAGAACCCATTGTTCTGGCTTCTGCAGATGTCATCAAAGATTAAATATATATATATATATGTGGCTGAATCCTTTATTCACATGTGGTGACCACTTCTTGTCTTCTGATGTAAGCTGCCTCAGATAGCCATCTTGGACATGGCTGGCTCAGAGAAGTGAATAGCCCTAATCCCGAGCAGGGAAAGGGAGAAGCCACATTGGCAGAACAGTTCCAAGTTGGGATCCCAAGGTGCTCCTGGAAAGTGAGGGTTACCTGAACCTAGAGGCAGGAAATATGACAGAGGAAGTCAGTAGTCTGTTGGCATGTTTTTAATGTACATATGAGATTACAAAGGAGGAGCCTGCTGAGTCTGTTGAGTTGCGACTCATTGCTTCTTCTGGTATTTTGGTAGTTTCTGTTACCTTAGAGCCCATTCAGACAGGCTTAGTGTTAACCAAATGTTCAGAAGGCTCACAAATGGTCTACTGTAATGCTCTTCTGCCTAAATACTAACCACCAGCAGCTCATCTCTCCTCCCAAATCTTAACTCCCTCTTGCCCTCCCAAGCTCAGCTGGGATTTTACCTCCTCAGGGAAGTCTTCCATGATACACCCCAAGGCATACACCTGGCTTGGTGCTCCCAGAACCCCCTGCACCTGAATTTAGTGACTTTCTCTAGCAGCGGCCACAGTTTATGGGTATTGCCTTTTTACTCAAAGTTCCTTGAGGCCTGGAACGTGTTGACATGCTCCCCACAGTATGCACATGCCTTGTGAGATGTCTATCACCGAGTTGCTCCATAAGTGCTGACTGGATTGTTGTTTCCTGAAATCTCAATTTAGTCCATATTTTTCATCATGTCTTTTACTAAGCTGGGTTTTAAATTTTTGGTATTTATTTTTGTTTTATTTTTAAATTTCAGAATTTTATTAAGACACAAATTTCAGCTTTAATTTAATTTCCTAGAAATTACCCTGGGTCATTGTGTGAAGATAAAAGGGTCGGGTTAATTTTCAAGATGCCTGACCATTCTTTAAAAAATTGAGAATCGATTTCCTTTCCATTTTGTTTTCATGGTGTATGGCATGGTTTGCCTAACTTGGCTGCACATTAGAATTGTCTGAGGATCTTTTAAAAATCCCATTGCCAAGATCAGCTTCAAACCAATGAAATGAGATATCTGGGAGCAGAAACAGCAATGTTTAAAGGTCCTGGGTGATCACAATGTGCAATAAAGGTAGGAAATACTGGTGTATGGATTTTTGTTGTTATTTATAAAACCGATATATCAGGTATATAACTAAAGAGTGAAAACTTATTTATTTATTTTCCTGAAATGCAGAGAAATGGAGTTTCAAGAGACAAGTTGGGGGAACACATTCTGCATTCTATTTTGATGAAAAAGAAAATATCCAGAGATAAAGTCAATTTGCAGAATATCAGACATGTTATTATTTAGAAAAACAATATAGGTTAAAAGTAAAAGATACAAATGGGAGGAGAATCTCTACCAAATGGACTTCTCTGGCATATTTCAGGGCCTTTACTTAAGGGTCAGGTCAGGCCTTGGGTTTGGATTCTATAGCTCCCTAGCTCTGTGATCCTAAACAGGGATCATTATAACCCTCTGAGCTACAAATGCTAAAAAGGGATGAAAAAAAATTAAAATAGATGAGTGCTGTAAAGAATAGAAATAACGTCCCTGCCTGGGTGGCTCAGTCGGTTGAACTTCTGACTCTCAATTCCGACTCAAGTCATGATCTTATGGTTCATGAGTTTGAGCCCCATGTCAGACTCAAGTGTGAAGCCTGCTTGAGATCCTCCCTCCCTCTTTGCCCTTCCCCCACTTGTTTTCTTTCTATCCCTCAAAATAAATAAATAAACTTAAAAAACAAAGAAATAATGTCCTTGGAGGATCTAGTACTAAATGTTGCCTCTGTTTCTCCTACCCTTCCCCGTATGTTTTGAGTTAGTGGATTCAGCTCTCTTTTCCTAAGCCTTTTACTATCAACATGTCCACTGCAAGGGTCCCTGAGGCTTAGAGAGATTCACTGTTCCAGTGTTTTCTGAATTACCAAAGACTATTCAGTGGATGCCTACACTCATTTTATTGAGAAGGGCGGGAGCCTGAGTGGGAAGGAAAGAAGTTAGGAGCTGGACTTGGGTGTTCTATAGGCAGGAGTGTGTTAGAGGCTCTGATACACCCACCTTCAGGAAGAGTCAGATGACAGTTTTCTGTCTCAGCATTGATTCATAAGCTGCACAGGGAAGGCAGATTTTCATTCAGTCATCCATTCAATGACTATCTGCCAGACTAAGAGTAGAAGTGTCGGTTATACCATTCCCCATTATAAAGAGCCAGAGGCCCTTCAGGGGGAAAAAAAAGGCTGGTTCCATTGCTGGGGGCAGGAAACTTACAAATTAAGCCTGGAACGTTTTGTTGTGCCAGAAAGTAAGCAATCATGATTGATGTCAAAAAGATACAAGAACCAGCTTGAAGGAGCTCCTGTTAGCCAACAATTTGAGTGATGAAATAAATGAGGAGAGTGATGGATAACACCCCACTGAATAAATCAGAATCCATGAGTCCATTCTGTAATAGATAGGTAGATAGATATGTGGGGAAAGGGAAGAGTTATTCCTTACAGTGTAATGCCAACTGATACATGTAGAGGAAATGGTGGAATTGGAAGATCACCATTTTGCAGCCCTAGAATTGTTTGGGAAAAGTCATCAATGGATGTTAAATCTGGAGTGGGAGAACTGATAAAGAACAGGGTGTCTGTATGGTTTTGTTTTGTTTTGTTTTTTTGCCTTAAATAAAGTTTATTGTCAAGTTGGTTTCCATATAACACCCAGTACTCATCCCAATAAGTGCCCTCCTCCATGCCTATCACCCCCTTTCCTCTCTGCCCCACCCCCCTCAGCCCTCAGTTTGTTCTCAGCATTCAAGAGTCTCTCATGGTTTGCCTCCTTCCCTCTCCCCAGCTATTTTCCCCCTTCTTCTCCCACATCGTCCTCCATTAACTTCCTCCTAACCCACCTATATGTGCAAACATATGGTATTTGTCCTTCTCTGCCTGACTTATTTCGCTCAGCATAACACCCCTGTAGTTCCATCCACGTTGCTACAAATGGCCAGATTTCATTCTTTCTTATTGCCATGTAGTGTTCCATTGTATAAATATGGCACATCTTCTTGATCCATTGCTTATTGGTTATTAGTGGGCAAAAGGTAGCTTTATTGCAGAGAAAATGGACACCATGTTGGCCAGATGATCAGGCTAATATAACCAATGAGAAACAGACAGACGTCATGAGGCATCCAGATGTCCAGATCTAGGAATGTGATACACGGAGAAGGGCACAGCATCACTTATGTGGTGTTTTGGCCAGGAGTGCATACCCTGAATCTAATCATGAGAAAATAGCAGACAAACCCATGCAAGAAACATCCTGTCAAATAACTGGCTTGTTTTGTTCACAAGCCAATGTCATGAAAGACAGAGGCTAAGGAATTATCCACATTAAGCATGTCCAAAGAGATGTAACCATTAAATGCATTAAGTGATCCCAGGCTGGATTTTGTACTGGAGGAAAAAAAGTGCTTTGACCAACGTTATTGAGACAGTTGACAAATTGGAATATCTGGATTAGATAAAAGTATATATCAATATTAAATTTCCTGAATTTGAGCATTTACTTTGGAATATTCTTATTCTTTTCTTAAATTGACATATAATTGTTATATAACATTATATATGTTTAAGGTATATAAGGTGTTGATTTGATACGTTTATATATTGCCATATGATTACCAGTATAGCGTTAGCTAACACCTCTATCACCTCATGGAATTATGGTTTCTTTTATGTGGTGAGCACATTTAAGATCTAGTTTCTTAGCAACTTTGAAGTATATGATACAGTATCGTTGACTATGATCACTATACTGTGCTTTAGATCTCCAGAACTTACTCATTTTCTGGTTGTAGGATAATTCTTATTCTTAAAAAAATACATTTGAAAGCATGAAGGGGTGAAGGGACATGAGCTATACCAATACCCTTCCTTAGTTTAGAAAAAAAAAATAATATAGAATGACATAGCAGCTATGGGGAAAAGCTGAAAATTGACAAATCAGGTAGAAAAGGGTATACAGGAGTCACCTCGATTATTCTTTAAACTGTTCTGTAAATTTGAAATAATTTCAAATAGAAAGTTTTTAAAAAGTACTGTGATAAGGTAAATAAGTGGAGCCCAGCAATCTGGCACAGCTTAGCTATGTTGGTTTGGACAAGTCCTTCAGCTTTTCTAATCCTCGGTTTCCTTGCCTTTTAAATGGGCATAACATAATACCCATCCTTTTTGCTTTATAGGGTTGAGCGTGTGACAGTCTTCCTAACTGCAAAGAGCTGTAGACATATTTAGTGACATTTTAATCTAAACACTTCCTCACTTCCTGGGCTTTGTATCGATTTCCCAGTCACTTGTGTTTATAAAATACTCCCTTCCTCATTAAACTATGACTTAGGGATGATACTATTGCTACTACCATCGCCAGCAACAACCGCACTTGCACAGTACTCTACAGTTTGTAGAGTACTTTCTGTGCACCTGGCATCATTCTAATTGCTTTACATGTATTACCTCAATTACTCCTTACCAAAACCTCATTAGGCAGGTACTGTTTTCTCTGTTTTACAGAGAAGGAAACTAAGGCAAGAAGAGGCAGAGTTAGGATTCAAACCTGGACACTCTACTCTCAGTTTATGCGCTCAGCCAGACCCTTCTCTGGCTTCTGAGATCTGCATCTCCGTGCCCAGCCCCCTTCCTGGCACAGCCTGGCACACACCTGATAAATGTCTGTAGACTAAATAGTGGGGAACTGAGTGTTTTAGAAACTGCAAGTGTTCTGGAAATAGATGGACCTGACTTAGAATCTTCACTCTGTCTTTCCCAGCTACGCTCAGCGTCTCTGAGCCTCATTTCCCATGTTTGCTGAGGATGATAAATGGTTAGAGTTCTCTTCCTCTTCCTTCTCCGTGGTCCTTTTCTTCTTACCCTCCTTTTCAGACATTTCACTGTGAACAGTATTCATATTGCTTTTAACCAGACATTCTTTCTCTACTGCTTCTATCGTGAATTTAATACAGTTTTGCAGCAATTGTGATGCCTTATTGCAGTTGTTTTCTGTCTCCACCTGGATTAATTTTCATGAGGGCAAGAGCCATGCCGTTTTTATCTTGTATCATTATTGCCCAGAGTGATGCATGGCCCTAGAAGCAGGGCCCATATCACACTTAGTGAAATTTAGGAAAAGGCCCTTGGACGGCCAGGTGCAGCTGTGCAGGCACAAAGCTCCATCAGCCAGCACCATCTCTGTTTGGAGGCGAGAGGACCACAGTCTTTGCGAGGAGGCACAGGTTGGTGGCAAGTGAAATTGTATTTTACCTCCCCCTCTTCCCCATAGCTGGACACTGTATATAGTCCACAAGGTAAGTGATTGGATGCAACAGCCATGCCTGTCAGCTACTCAGGAAATGTCCGTGGAATGAATGAACGAATGGATAGGTGAACAGGTGACATGTTTTTTTGGATTCCTTTCTATGCTCAGCTATGACTCAGCCAGAAAATTGATCCCATATTTGCTTTACCGTTATCTTCTTGGTCAGATTTTTCACACTTAATGATGCTATCACAGAATTTATCCTTTCCTGAAATTCTGAGTCTCACTGTGAGGATGGTTGCTCCTCTGTAACAGACCTGGAGCGGAGGCCAGTCGAGGCCCAAACCTGGGCCAGGCCTCCAGCATCGAATCCACATTGCCCCTCCTGGCTCAAGGCAGATGACCCCCGCATGGGTGTGGCTCAGGGCAGGCCCCAGGGCTCTGCATCCTTGGTCTTTAAGAAGCGCACAAAGGAACTGGTGTCCCCCCAGCTTTCCCCAGTGTGGTCTCCAGGTCCTTCCTGAGAAGCCACTCTCCCTAGCCATGGGAAAGGAAGTGAGTTCATCTGGGTAATTGCCGACCCTGGAAGTACAGGTGCCAGGTGAGCACACTACTAGCTGGAGTCAGAGTATCATGGTCCATTGGCTCCTAGCTGGCCAATGGCGCTTGCACAGAGAACCTTGATTTTGTCTTTATTACAGGTAGGGCCATTTTTACTTTTCACTTATATTTACGATCATTGCTTTTTAGTTAAAAAAATTCTTTTTAGGATTGAAAAGTGCTAAAGCATTTGTTGCAGAGAGGCTGTAACAGTACAGAGGTAAGCGAAAAAGAATACCTATACTCCCACTGAGTCATGAGCACTGTAAATACCTGAGTTTACTCTTCCACCTCTTCCACTCCCCTCCCCCCGCCCCCATTTCTCATAGACACACACATGTGCTCCATACCCTTACCTCCATTTATTCATTGCACTTTGAAACAGCTTGGAAACTTTGAGATTATACTGATTGGTGAAAGCGATTAAGTAGTCTACACACGTAAAGTATTAATATGCTGAGAATGAAGGTGAGATTATACCTTAAATTCCATAGATGTATATGCTTCCAGTCTATCATTCCTGAAATAAACTTGCTGGAATGTCTTTCTTTTATGCCAAACATATACTAACACAAAGAATCTACTTCCCAGGAGATTGGCTAAACCATGCACACTGTGTTCCATCTTTATGATGAAATACAGATTTCCCATTAAAAAGAAAATCTCTTCCTTTCAGAGGGTTGAAAAAGATGATACTCACAGAAAAGGGAGGGAGCGAAAAAGAAACCCAGCTGGTTAAATTTAGGGCGCTGAAAGAGATCCAATTGGCAGATAATTCCTGGCTGCGGGCCCACAACGTTTTCATTTGATTGTGCATTGGATACATTTTCATTCATTTTAAGCCCTCGCCTTTCAGTATTTTGTTCCTTGGAGACAGGAAAACTAGTATCAATAGCTCTCTTGGCCTCTATCAAATGGCTTGATTTACTTAAGTGGTCTATTTCGCTATTCCAGTAAGGAGGGACTTGTATTTGTTGACGCATTTCTGAGAATGATTGTGCAAAGAAAATTTTGAGATTCTAACCGTCTTTGTCCCTCATTGGTGGCCTTTTTTGAACTGAAAAATGCTGGATAAAGTGGTGAGTGTGGGACACTGGGAGGCGGACCCTCTGGACCCAGAGGCGGGAGACCTGGCTGCTCACCCTACTCTCACTCTGACACATGGACATATGGACACATGGATTTAGCCTTGGCTCAAATCCCCTAACTGCCTTGGATCTTATTCCTTGTCTGAAAAGTAGGGATAACCGTCTCTTCTCTGCTTTTCCCCCAGGGGTGTTCTGAGGGTAGAATGACCTAATCTAGAGGCTCTCAGCCTCGGCTGTACGTTGGAATTATCCAGGGAGGTTGTAGAAAATACCCTTTGCTAGGCTCCACCCAGACTGATTGGGTCAGAATCCATGGGTATAGAGCCTGGACATTGGTAATTTTTCACACCCCAGGAAATTCTGTTTTGGAATCATGCTCGAAAAGCACTGGAAATCAAGCAGATGATACATCGAAAGGCCTGAGAATGCAAGTCATGAGAAAAAATGAAAACTACCCACATTAAGATGATGTTCTGCACTTTTCAAATGGTGTCATGTAGAAACCTATCAAGGGCCTATAAGGCAGTAGATTTCAAACTTTTCGACTGTAACCTAAAAAAAATCCCTCACATCCCAGGATACATACTGTTACACATAAATACACTCAGACCCATGTAAATACAGCTTTCACAGCAATGCTTTCCCTTTCTGTGTGCAATTCACTCTAACACATTTTTTCTTTTCTATTCCACTGCAGTTTGGACTACTCTATTTCCTTTTTTCTTTCTAGGCTAGTAGAGAGCGACGGAGCTGATTTAATGATCTGCTAATGAGTACTGACTTGTAGTTTGAAAAACTCGGATGAAGAATGGCATATTTTGGGGAAGCAGGCTTACTCCCTCTTTGATGTTTATTTGCTCGTGTCTGAGACTGCTAGTGCGCAGGTCCGCCTCCCCTTGCTCCCTCCCACCTATACGTTTACCTGCTGCATCAAACATACCCACCTGGGCCGTCCTGCTTCTAAATATATTTGGTCCTTGGGGTGCCTGGGTGGCTCAGTCCACTAAACGTCTGACTCTTGATTTTGGCTCAGGTCGTGATCCCATAGTCTTGGCATTGAGCCCAGTGTCTGCACAGGGCATGGAGCCTGCTTGGGACTGATTCTCTCGCTCGCTCGCTCTCGCTCTCTCTCTCTCTCTCTCTCCCTGCATCTCTCTCAAATAGATTTTTTTTTTAAATCTTTTATTTATTTCTAGGAGAGAGAGAGACAGCGTGAGCAGGGGAGGGTCAGAGAGAGAGGGAGTCACAGACTGAAACAGGCTCCAGGCTCTGAGCTGGCAGTCAGCACAGAGCCCAACGCGGGGCTCGAACCCACGAACCGCGAGATCATGACCTAAGCGAAAGTCGGACGCTTAACCGACTAAGCCACCCAGGCGCCCCTCAAATAGATTTTTTAAAATGCTATTTAAACTTATTTTTCCTTAACTGGGTGAATTGGAGGCTTGCTTTCTCTTCCATATTGTAATCCCTGAAATGGTAGATCTTATACCTTAGACATTATACTTTATACCGCACACAGAATTTGTGAAACAAACTCAACCTACATTGTCAATTGAAATATATACAGTTTACTAAAGAGCTTCCTTCACATAAACACAAGAGATTACAGTGAATAGATAGCTCTAACTGCAGTGTGGTGGTGCTGATGCTAACTCCAGGCTCTATATTCTAGAGGACTGGAACAGCCCCTTGGTCAAATATGGCGAACAAAACTGTGTCCCTCTTATTCTGCCCAGATCCTCTTCTTCCCGTGCTTTCTGCTCCTTCTCTGTGTATGATGCTCTTTTATGTAGGTTTTCTTTAGCTGCAGAGAATTCTCAGGTTCTCTCTTTTCATTCATTAACCGTTTGGCCAGACAGCCCATCATGTTCTGTCACATCTTTAGTCCTGGCTTCTGTTTGTTGGTATTTGGCTTGGGCAGGTGCTCAAAGCTCATAGTTCTCTCCCAAGGCATACTCTCTAGTATGTAACCTAATTGGATTCACACTGATTCCTTTTTTCTGCTTTATTTCCATGGAGGCCATACAATTTCTGAGTTTTTATACTGTTTCTAAGTATTTATTTTTGAGAGAGGGGAGGGGCAGAGAGAGAGGGAGACAGAAGATCTGAAGCAGGTTCTGTGCTGACAGAGAGCCCAATTCAGGGCTCGAACTCACTAACCTTGAGACCATGACCTGAGTTCAAGTCAGACGCTCAACTAATGGAGCCACTCAGGTACCCTTGTACTGTTTCTAAAATTTTCTGCCAGTTCTTTCCCTTAATGTCTGTTAACCGTTTTTCCCCCTTCTTTTTGGTCTGCTGAATTTGTTCTATATTGCTTCTAACTTCTAATGGCACAAAAACAAATGTATCCAAATTTCAATACATAATAATTTAATAATTGAACATAATGGTTTCTGTTATTCTCAACTTCTAAAGCAATGCTTGAAGAGGAATTTTACAATTCTCACTGTATGAAAATTGTGTATAACAGGCTTAGAGTGGTGAGGTGACTGATATGAACCCAGGTCTTTAGGGTCTAAGTCATGGCTCCCCCTGTCTTCCACATCAAGGGCTCTGGATGTCTGTGACAGGCAGTCCTTGCTTCCTCGAGGCATTAAATATTTTTTAATGTTTATTTTTGTGAGAGAGAGATAGAGCGCAAGGGGTAGGGAGGGACAGAGAGAGAGGGAGACACAGAATCTGAAGCAGGCTCCAGGCTCTGAGCTGTGAGCACAGAGCCAGATGCGGGGCTCGAACCCACGAACCATGAGATCATGACCTGAGCCAAAGTCAGATGCTTCACTGACTGAGCCACCCAGGCACCCCTCCTCAAGGCATTTTTGGGCCAAGACAGAAAGACTGATAGAAAGGGTGTCCTAGCACTATACCTGAGCCCAGTCAGGGTTGAAGTGGTGGGTACTCCCATATGCCCGAGTCCCAGAGGACATAGTTAGGCTTTAGCAGACCTGTCACCCTTCTGAAACCTTACTTGTGGGGGTCCACCTTGCCTCAGGGAACCATGATTGACCAACATACCAATTCTTTCCTGGCAGTGGGGGCTGAATTAAGCTGGGAAAGGAATCTTGTGAAAAAATAGATCGGCCTCACCCAACGCATGCTGCGCAGGGGACGCAGGCAGTCCTCTCTCAGACGGCTGTCTCGGTTCCACGGTGATAGGCGTCCTGAGTAAATACTCTGATAGACTAAACACACGTTGCCCGCGTTGGCCCGGAGAGCAGCAGCCCCGGGAGCGCTCCCAGTACGGTCCCCTGTGTGGCAGCCCGACTTGTTAATCATCCCACTGGCAGGCTGGCCAGGATGGAGATATTTAGCTTGGGACTTGTGCATTACCCTGTATGCTAATGTGAGCATTCTTAGAACCGTAATTTCCGTTCTGACCTCCATGGACAGTCCTTATAGAGAATGCAGACATAAAACAATCCCTGAAATGTCAGGAAGAAATTGCATCTAATGGGGGGTACCTCTGCCAAGGAAAACATACTTCAGTTTTAAAGCATTCCCATCCAAACAGGGAAATTTGAAAACTGCTCGTGGATCTGCACTGGGGCCCGAGCACTTTTTGTGTCCTTTAAGAAGCTGTAATTCATGTACCAGCTAGCGCCACTGCATGTCCCCGTGGTCTGAGGCTGCTGCCTGTGAAGGAGATGGGTCGGGAGGCAGGACATGACAGCTGAGACCTCTGCGAACTGGTATCGTCCAGAAGGCCTTCCCAGGGGTCAAAACAGGAAGATTTACAATGGGAACAGATACTAAATACCATAATGTCCTACCTGCATCTGTTACAATGGAGAATATGATCTCCAGTTGGGTCTTGAACCCTTGGCCTTCCTGATACCTGATACTAATGGCTAAGAAGCATGTCTTATATTCTTTAGAGTTTTATATTAGCAGACACACTATCTGTCTTTCAAAACTATGCTTGTGACCAGATACCACTTAGAATAATAATAACAACATATTGGTAATAGTTGCTATCATCATGAATGTTTATAATATACCAGAATAAGTACTTTACCTAAATTATCTCATCTAGCCCTGTCAGTAATGCTGCAACTTAAGTATTGCTTTTATATCCATTTTATAGAGAAAACTGAAACCCAGAATGGTTATGTAGCATGCCCGAGATCACACAGGTTGGAAATGGCTAGCCTGGGGTTTGAAGATCATGCTCTTGAGCCATGCAGGGTGATCACACTGGGGTAACAAAAAAGAGAAAACAAGAAATGGAAGTATTAGAACTTATATTTATACTTACCCATTATTGCATCCTTTGCACATTTCTACTTGATGACTGTATTTTATTAAATATACTGTATTAGTATAGAACCACATAAATATATGTTCTGAATAAAGAAATATACATATAATGAATGATTGTGGTCAAATAGTTTTAACATACTTGGAGATTATTGTGTGTCAGCACTAAGTCCACTTGAAAGAAGAATTTCTTTTCCTGAAAAGTAGCTGATATTGGTAATATCGTGGGAAATTTGATTTTTCCAGGGAGTGTAAGCTCCTTGAAGGTGGATATTTTTTGTCTGATTTGCTTACCAGCATCTTCCCAGGACCAGACCTACTGTGTAGTAGGCACTTGATACAAAAGGTGACGATGAAGTTTGGAAACATAAGTGAACATTCCTAATGAATAAGTTACTGCTATCACATTATCATACAGGATAGCCTCATGACATTATACAGTGTGTTTAATGAATTATCCTTCACTAAAAATGCAGAGCTCAATGCTCTGTGCAAAACTACAGTGAATAGGGTGTAATTTCACCAAGCCCTGGCCAAGCACCAAACTTTTCCAGATAATGAAGGCAGGGGTGAGGGTTTTCATAGAGAAAGAAGTTATGAAAAGTCAGGAGCATGGAAAAGGGAGAGGGGGAAGCCAAAATAAAGGAATCAGATCCAGATTTGGGTTCATGAAGTGATTTCACTGATCACCTATCATTCTTGACCTGCTCACAGATTAGCTTACCTTCCTGTTGCCCACTGTATCCCCACAGAAAAGAGGGTTTTGCCCAAGGTAAGGTAATAGGGGAAGGCCCCAATGAGGAGGTAGGACTTGAACCTGGCTTTGGATAGGTGGAGAGGAGAAGAGCCGCATTTGAATAGTGTCCAGTATACAAATCTGAACTTGTTTTATTCTGTGTGGTAGACTAGCTTTTTGATCATTTTATAAATGAAGAAATGGGGGCTTTGAGTGGTGAAGCTGCTTGCCCAAGTTCATGCAGCCAGTTTTCTGGTTATGGTGCTGTTCTCTTTCTGCCACACTCCTCCGTGGCTATCCAGCATTCTTAGGATGTGTCTGAAATCTTAGATAATACTAGATTCCTTCTAGATGCTAGCAACTTAGTGATTCTCTCCTGACTTCGTGTCCTGTCTGGTCCTTACAAAACTGGAAAGGTTGCATATCATTTCCAGAAGTGTTTAAATTTCTGAAAGGGAATAATCTGGGAACCTGAAGATTTTAGTAGTCTTTTTTTTTAAGTTCATTTATTTATTTTGAGAGAGAGACTGAGACAGAAAGAGAGCACACAAATGGGGGAAGGGCAGAGAGGGACAGACACAGAGACAGAGAGAGAATCCTAAGCAGGTTCCACAGTGTCAGTGCAGAGCCTGACGTGGGACTCCATCTCACGAACTATGAGATCATGACCTGAGCCTAAGTGAAGAGTTGTATGCTTGACCAACTGAGCCACATGACACCCCAGTAATCTTCTCCTTCTTGAAGGCCCTAGTCTAGCCAGTGCTGTAACTTGTACGGATCAAGGAAAACTGGGCATGTATATGTGCTTGAGGGATGAGAGGAGATGCTTTTATTTTTCATTACACAACATTGGTAAACCTATTCATTTTTCCCAAGTTGCCCAGTTGTTTTGACCTTTGTCTTGTAAATATCTTGAAGATTCCTTTATTATCTGAGTCTCTTGGAATTTTCTGTTAGCTTCCAAATTTGGCTGCACATCAGAGTCACCTCAGGTGCTTGTTAGACACATAGAATGCCTCTCCAGCCTCTAGAGATTCTGATTAAATTAATCTAGGGCAAGGCCCCAAGTATATGGTGGTTGCAGTCATCGCAAGCAGATTTGAGGGCAGCCATGTTTGGGAACCAGTGGGCTACCTACACTTAAAAATAGGAAATGATGATGGATGTCTCATAGAGGTTAAACTATTCTAAAACCAGACTGAAGGAAGGAAACAGAAAAAAGGCACTGAAATGTCATCAAAGCTAAGAACTTAGCTGAGGGAGGTCACCACTCATCTTGGGGAAGGATAATGAAAATACAACCAAAAGTTTTCATCAAACGAACAAACAATAAACCTCATTAAATTAACTAGAAAATCCCAGCATTCACAAATATTGTGAAGTAAAGCCTTTGATCCTTCCTGATAAGAAGTTCTTTCTGGAGATTCTGTTGAACTTTTTGAGTTAGAAATAGAAGGAACCCAGTGAAAGCCAGAAGTAACTTGTTGTCTTTGTTCATTAGTAGCATAACGGTCATGGTCCACCATCTCAGATGTCACAAGGAGCCCTGGAAAAGAGGAAAGTTAACCACAGGATTTCTTTGCCCTGATCTTATTTATCATTTGGATTTTCAAAGAATGGGAGAGATGCCTGTTGGGCTTCTTTTATTATGCAGCAAATCTTTTCAGAGCCTGGCTATATGGCAAACACTGTTCCACACTTCATGCACTTTTGAACTAGACAGTCTCTCATGAGTTGAAATTTTTGTGGTAAAGATGGATAGGAAACAGATGAAATATTAGTATAGGTCATCTCAGTGAATGATAAGGGACATGAAGAAAATGGGGTGATGGGGACTGAGGAGAATTGTTTGTTTGTTTTTTTTGTAATGTTTTTATTTAAAAGCAGAGAGAGAAAGAGAGAGGGAGGGAGCACATGAGTGGGGGAGGGGCATAGAGAGAGAGAGGGAGACACAGAATCTGAAGCAGGCTCCAGGCTCTGGGGTGTTAGCACAGAGTCCTATGCAGGACTCAAACTCGTGAACTGTGATATCATGACCTGATCTGGAGTTGGATGCTTAACTGACTGAGCCACCTAGGTGCCTCAAAGAAACTTCTTTTCTAAGGGGAGGACAACTTTGAATGGAGTTCTCGCTGTCAAGCAAAGTGCCATCTAAGGAACTGAGAGAGAGTAGTCCAGGCAAGGTGAATGTGTAGAGGATGATTTCCCAGGAAGCTACTGAAGGTGATGCTCTTGGCTCTGCCTTATGCAGCATCTCCAAGCCCTGTGAAGGGCCTTAGTTATTTTGCATTTGTAATTTTTTTTTTCCTTTTCTTGAGAGAAGGAGAGAGAGAGGGAGAGAATGTGAGTATGAGTGGAGGAAGGACAGAGAGGAAGAGGGAGAGAGAAAATTTTAAGCAGGTACCATGCCCAGCACAGAGTCCAACTTGGGGCTTGATCTCATGAGTGCGATATCATACCCTGAACCAAAATGAAGAGTTGGACACTTAACTGACTCAGGGACCCAGATGCCCCACATTTGTAATTTTTCTTAAAGACACACCCACCCAACCCACCTACCACCCACTGCTGGTTATATAAGCTTCAGAACCCACAAAACCTAGACCCGTTCCAGAGAATGTGAAGTATAAAGGTGCTAAAGTAGGGATGAACTTGGAAGAACCTAAAGGAAAAAAGAAAATGGGTGTGGAGAAATCTGTGCTCAAGGTGGAGTGTGGTGCTAGATTCATTCATCCATCCGTTGGTTCACTCATTCATTCATCCATCCGATACTAATTCATTGAGTAACAAGCACTGACAACCAAAAAGCAAATTGAACCCCTGTCCTAATGGAGCTTCCATTCTAGTGAAGAATAAAGAAATACATATATAATATGCCAGGTGGTAATGGTGAAAAGTAGTAGGCGAGGAGGGGTACAGAGTGTGTGGCAGGGAGGGAGGCAGCAGGGTTTACTGTGTTTTTAAGGGGTGGGCAAAGAAGCCCTCTCTCATAGTTCCCATCTAGAATGAGATCTAAAGGAGGAAAGGGAATGAGCCATATGCGGGAAGAATACTCCAGGCAGTGGAACAACAAATACAAAGACTCTAAAGCAGGGCACATACCAGATCTTTATGAGGAAGGTCCTAGACACAGAAGAGAGGAAGGCCAGGTTATGGAGGCCCCAGGTGAGGAATTTGGATTTCATTCAAAGAGCAGTTGGTAGCCTTTGGAGGACCAGTGCCCTAGAAGTCTAAGGAAGGCCTGGGTATCTGAGGCCTTAGACCTGACTTCATTTTGGGCCTAGAGGGAGCCAGGAGGACAGGCTGATAAAGAGAAGCATGAAGAGAAGGCCAATCAGGAGACCCAGTAGGGGCTCAGGTGGGGAGCTGTGAAAGGAGACCTATTTGTGGGCTAGGGGACAGGTGAGCCCTGGCTGGAGCTGGAGATGTGTGTAGGAGAGTACTGGGGATGAGGCTGCAAAGGCAAGATTTGCCTGAATCATGGAGAGCATTGAAACCAGGCCAGGGAATTTGATATTTATAATGTGGATTCCTGGATGCCACAAGTAGAAAAGCGGTGAGTCCAAAATTTCTTTTTCTTTAGTTTCTTTAATTTTTTTTTTAAATGTTTATTTCTAGGAGACAGAGAGAGAGAGACAGTGTGAGCAGGGGAGGGCCAGAGAGAGAGGGAGTCACAGACTGAAACAGGCTCCAGGCTCTGAGCTGGCAGTTAGCACAGAGCCCGACGCGGGGCTCAAACCCACGAACTGTGAGATCACGACCTAAGTGAAAGTCGGACGCTTAACAAACTAAGCCACCCAGGCACCCCTTAATTTCTTTAATTTTTTTTAATGTTTTATTTATTTCTGAGAGAGAGAGAGACACAGCGTGAGCAGGGGAGGGTCAGAGAGAGAGGGAGATACAGAATCTGAAGCAGGCTTCAGGCTCTGAGCTAGCTGTCAGCACAGAGCTTGATGCGGGGCTCGAACCCATGAACCAGGAGACCACGACCTGAGCCGAAGTCGGACGCTTAACTGACTGAGCCACCCAGGCGCCCCCCCCCAAATTTCTGTCTAGGAACATTTTGGAGATCACTTTCTGGTTGGAGATAGGGGTGATGGAGAGGGGCAGAGGATCTGTGTTAGAGCCAGCGAGCAAAAGTTCTTACCTAGATTGTATGTTTACTTGAGGGTGGCTTTTGGGGAGGGGTGATGGTTAAGATTTTAGGTCTTACCCGAAAGCTACACTGTGGAGCAACCACACTGTTTTTACTTGGATGACATCCCTATTTGGGGTTTCTAAGGGGTAGGGGGCCATGAAAATTATGAGGGCTTAACCCTTGGCTCTATCTTGGGAAAATGAAAATTACATAATGAAAGCTGTGATTTAGGAATGTTGACGAGAGTGAGCGTGGGGAGGCATTCATTCCTTCATTCTTTGGTGTGCCAAGTGGCAGAATAGAACTTGGATATTTCTGAGTTCAAACTCTATTTCTACCACTTACCAGCTGTGTGACCTTCGCCAGGTTTTATCTGATTTCCTAGAACCTCCGTTTTTTTTAAATCTGTAAACTACCAATAATGATATCTATCTTAGTGGCTGTTGTGATGAGAGAAAATGTATATATTACTGTCTAAAGCTTGAGCACTATTGGGTGCTAAATAAATGGTGGCTCCTATAGGGTCGTGGTAGACAGGGGACACTGGAAGCAGAATCTTCTACTTAGATTTGCTACAATGAGGTGAGAATGGGGCATGTAAGCAGAGGATGGTTTTAAGAGGCTTTCAAGGCTATCTTAAATAGAACTGGGAACCTGAAGGAGAAGCTGTATTCAAAGATAACATGAAGGTTTTCAGCACAGAGAACACAGAACTGTTTGTGCACCCTTCCTCCCCTGAGAGAGAGAGAGAGAGAAACTAGGAGGAAAGTAGACTGGGAAAGAAGTCACAGTGCAGGTTGAATCTGAGGTAGAGACAAGAGGAGGTATGTCTCCAGGTTTGGGGAGATACAGTGAATCTCAGGAGCGAGACCTGAGCTAAGCAAATGAGTGTAGAATAATCATTGCTGTGATGGTGTACTGGTCAGGATATAGGTTTGGTTGCTAAAACACTCACTGCAAGTAATAGTGGATTATACAGGAGAGAAGTCAGCATGAGCCATTCAGAGCTTTTCAGTCTCTCATTGTTTCACGTTTACTAATTTGCAGACCTCATTCAGATGGGCCAAGGTGGCTCACTGGCATGCCTGCATTCCATCCCAAGGGATGAAGGGAGGGCATATCCCCGTCTCACGCCCCATTGGCCAGAGTTGGTCACAGCTAGCTACAAGGGAGACTGAGAAATGGAGTCTTTCTTCTGTGGGAAGCCAGATTCGTAGCTACAATTCTACTATTTTGATAGATGTGCTCTGGCAGGTAGCAGTCTCTGACACAGGTACTATTAAATAAAGACCTGAAGATGGGTGAGGTCGTGGAGGAAAAGGTGAAATGGGAGTCATTAGTTGGACTTTTTTTTTAAAGTTTATTTGTTTATTTTGAGAGAGACACAGAGACAGTTTGAGCGGGGAGGGGCAGAGAGATTGGGAGAGAGAGAAAATCGCAAGCAGGCTCTGCTTTGCCAGTTGCAGAGTCCTATGTGGGGCTCAAACCCGTGAACCGCAAGATCATGACCTGAGCCGAAACCAAGACTCGATCACTCAACTGACTGAGCCACCCAGGCACCCTGAATTGACTTTCCAAGAAGACTCTCTGTTATGGCAATGGAGGGACCTAAGAAGCTAACAGAAGACATGGAGGATAGGCCAACAGACAAAGCAGGCTGGTGTAGTTTGAGGGATGGAACAGCGAACGGCTGGGGTAGGATCCCACAGAGTCCAAGGGAATTGAATTTGGTGATTAGTAGCTCCCTGGGGAGCATTCTTAGTGGCGGGAGATGGGGACGGGCAAAGGCTGAATGGCAGAAGTAAAGCTTGGACAAGTGGATAGATTTGGCAGTCAGAAGGACCTCGGAAGAAGCTGGAACCCCAGGGGCCAGCCAGGTTAAGTGAAATTAAGTTCACATGTCTGAAGGGGTTTACAGATATTAATTTAACTTTTTTTTCTTTTTTTTAATTGGGAAGAGGCTTTCAAAGAAAAAAAAATCCTCTTAACTGAAAGGAACGAATCCTTTTAGGGAGTTTGCTAATGTAGACATAAATTTTTTTCTTTGGCAGTTTTTTTTTCTCTCCCATCTCCTTCAGATAATCTTATCTTAATTTTGAATCAGAAATCTTATTTATAACTTTTCTAAGGAGAATTATTTCAATGGGGGCAGATTCTTTGCCCTTTGGGCTTATTTTCTTTTTAAAAACATAAGTTACCCTTCCTTTTTCTTGGAAGAGACAGTTAAAGTATTAATTTAAAAACAATGATTGTGAGCTGAAAGGGGGTGTAAATCAAAGTGGGAGAGATAAATTCAGCTGGCTTCCTGTTTTCTGTGTTGCTATTTCTTCTTTTGGAGGGAAACTAAAAATGCCAGAATTCCATCTTTCCCTCAGGACCAGAAAGGAACTCAGCAAGCTTACATCCTTAACAAACCTGGAGTAAATGGGGAATGGTGTGTTCTTCTCATGTTCCTTCCTCTACTCTCTATTTCCTCTTCCCTCTGCCATATCTGATTTAGATGAATGGCTTGGCATTCAAGGCTCTGAGATAAGCCGGACATATGTGCTTTCAATAGCTATAGTGATTGCAGCTCCTAAGGCCTGAATGCCTGCTGTGTGTCCTACATTGTGTTGTGGGCTCACCCACTTCCTTATGCAGCTTCATTTCTGGCTGTCATCCCAAATTTGACAAAATGGAAACTAGCTCAGGGGCCTCTCTGCTAGAGAGTCAACTGAGTCTGGGTTTGAAAGCCATCTGGGTCCTAGGCCTGTGTTCTTTACCCATAATTATCTCTAAGAAAAGTTGGTATTGAGTACTTGTTTGGGAAGGGAAGGCAGAAGGGCAGCTCCGGCATGCCAGCACCTGGTGGCTTGCTCTGCTGTCCTGGCCCCATGGCGCCATGGCTCCTGTTGGTGGCGGTGGTACTGGGTGAAGCCCGCCATGCTGGGGCTTGTGTGACCTGGAGCTTGGATGAGATGATATCTAAAGTCTCTTCAAGCTTTAGCATGCACGGGAGCTCAGGAAGAGGCACTGTCACCAGTGTTCCTAAGGTGTGGAGAAGCCATCTAGACTGAGGCCTGGACCAAGTCCCTCTCACTGGGAAAATTCCTTCTCCATCACTCTGGCAGGATGCTGGTCCTGCTAGCTTGATCGTTGCCAGCATCAGAAAGCCAAAGGTCGTTCCTAAAGAGGCCGGGGAGTTATTGATCAACACAGCATAGCCCGTAGGATGCTGAAGAGGAAAGTAGATGTAACCAGAGCCTCCAAAACACATATTCCCAGATTTTACACAGAGTTCCAGAATCCAACTCATAGCATTGTTGAGGAATATATGACTTAATAAGGGTGAAATGCTTAACCTGATACCTCAGACATTAGTAAGCATTGAGTAAGTATCTGCTCTTTATTGTCAGATGGGTCCGAGGCAGTAGCCCAAATTCTACCCATCCCTTTGCTTCTACTAACTCTGTGTATCTGAGTGGTCCTTTATCATCATCCTATTTACTTTGTAAATTGCTCATAAACATCCTGATACCTTGCAGAAAAAGCTTGTGGAATCAACCCCATTGAGGAATATATATATATATGATAAATTATTTACTTATTTTGAGAGAGAGAGTGAGAGTGTGCATGCTAGGGCACATGAGTGGGGGAAGAGCAGGGAGAGAGAGAGAGAGAGAGAGAGAGAGAGAGAATCCCAAGCAGGCTCTGAGCTGTCAGCATGGAGCCCGATGTGGGGCTCAGTTCCATGGACTGTGAGAGCATGTCCTGAGCCAAGATGAATTCTTGGATGCTTACCCAACTGAGCCACCCAGGTGCCCTGAGGAATATATCTTTAAAATTTATTTTCAAATATTTTAAAGGTAATAGCAGACTATGGTGAAAGAATTCCAACCTGACTGAAGACTGTAAAGCAAGAAGTCACTCTTCCTCCCACTCCCGCCCTGATTCCCAGTACCATTTACCATTTGCTTTCACTCCCTTCCAGAACTTTAAAATAATGCATATGGGGCGCCTAGGTGGCTCAGCCAGTTATGTATTAAACTTTGACTCAGGTTATGTTCTCACAGTTCATGAGTTCGAGCCCCACATCGTGCTCTCTGCTGTCAGCACAAAGCCCACTTTGGATCTGCTGTCTCTCCCTCTCTCTGCCCCTTCCCCACATGTTCTCTCTCTCTCTCTCAAAAATTAACAAACTTTTAAAGATGCATATGCAAATATAATGGAGTTGAAAACACTAACTTTGAGATGTGCTAAGATAAGGTAATGTCTTTTTCTTTTTTTTTTTCAAAATTTTATTTAAATTAGTCAATATACAGTGCAATATTGGTTTCAGGGATAGAATCTGGTGACTCATCACTTACATATAATACCCAGTGCTCATGACAAGTGCCCTCCTTAATACCCATCACCCGTCTAGCCCATCCCCACACCCACCTCCCTCCATCAACCCTCAGTTCCTTCTCTGTAGTTAAGTCTCTTATAATTTGCCTCCCTCTCTTTTTTTTTTCCTTTCCCTTATGTTCATCTGTTTTGTTCCTTAAATTGCACATGAGTGAAACCATATGGTATTTGTCTTTCTCTGATTGGCTTATTTCTCTTAGCATAATATTCTGGCTCCATCTACATCCTTGCATATGGTGCAATTCCATTCTTCTTAATTGCTGAGTAATATTCCATTGTATATGTATACGTATCACATCTTTATCCATTCATCAGTTGATGGACATTTGCACTCTCTCCATAGTTGGATATTGTTGATAATGCTTCTATAGACCTTGGGGTGCATGAACCCCTTCAAATCAGTATTTTTATATTTTTTGGATAAATACCTAGCAGTGTAATTGCTGAGTCATAGGATAGCTCTAGTTTTAACATTTTGAGGAACCACCGTACTGTTTTCAGAGTGGCTGCACCAGTTTGCATTCCCACCAACAGTGTAGAGGGTTTCCATTGCTCCACATCTTGGCCAATATCTGTTGTGTCCTGTGTTGTTAATTTTAGCCATTTTGGCAGATGTGAGGTGGTATCTCATCCTGGTTTTGATTTGTATTTCCCTGATGAAAGGTAACATCTTTTTAAAAATTATTATTAATTAGCTGGCCTTCCTCAGTGCTGCCTCCCTCCTACTTACAGTGGGGAAGTAGAGGTGGGAAATGGGCTGGGTTTCAAGCCTGTGCCTCTGGCCTTTTGGGGTCCTCTGCTTTGGGTTTGGCTGGGCTGGTGCCCATTGAATAAGTATGTGGATGATGGACTTGCAGGTAGTGGTCCCAGTGGAAACCTCATCCAGAAACCTCATCCAGATTATATATTTTGACACATGTTGCACACTGTCTCCTGTCGCCAACCGGCTCCTGCTACATCTTCCTGAGAGTCGAGGACAGCCTTGAAGTGCCCTCCTGCAGCTTGGAAATGCCAGTGTTACTGTGCTGTTGCAATTCTGTGTCAGTAGGGCCTCTGTGTATGGAGATCCCCCCTGCCTTCCAAGCATTCCTGGTGCGAAGTGTAGTACGTACCCTGAGTGTCTTTTGCTTTCCCCTTAACAAGCATAACTCTGTTCCCCTTTGCCTTTCTGTAATTTCAGACCACTGTGGGGGATGAGGATCCCTGATGCCAAGAAGCATCCTCTTTCTTCTCATACTTTCCCCCAAAGGCAGGAGAGTGGGACTCACTGTACATCTGGCTCTGCTCCTGCTCTGCTCCTCCCGTCTCCTGAGGCTGTACTAATGGAAGGGCTGCTCGGAAGAAAATAAAAGCACACTGGTCATGTGTCTTTAAAACATTATATCCACTGCATCATTCAGTATGTCTGTCTGTCGGTCGATCTAGTTATTCATTCATTCATTCATTCATTCATTCATTCATAACACTTTTCTCCATGAAGTGTTTTGCAACTTGCTTTTGCACTGATCAATATCCCTTGATGACCTTTCATGGCAGCACTTATCAGAGCACCTCATCCCTTCGAACAGCTATTTAGTTTGCTACATTTACTTATGTACTTATTTTCTTATTGATTGACATAGATTATTTATGGCTAGGCAAGTATGTCTGAAAAACACTTTGTGCGCTCTGCTCATATTTTCTTTCTTTTTCCTTTGCAAATTCCTTTATTTGTCATCTTGTGTACAAGCAATGGTATGTCAGTTAGAGTTTCTTTTTCCTGGTGAGTCCTCCAGCTGCTTCCCGTTCTTCCTTTACACATATAATCCCTTGCTTGACAATTTTGACAACAGAAATGCAGGATTGTGGTTTCAGGGGAAGGAGCAGAAGCAATGGCATATGAGTGTTCAGACCCCCAGGTGCATATTTTTTCCAGAAGTGCATATTCTGAGTCTTGAATAAGAGAAGCACATTTTCAGACAAGATTGGCATTTCTTTTTCTTTGCCCAGAGGAAAGGAAGGAAAGAAAGTAGAAGTATATGGCTGAACAGTTAGGATAAACCTGAATATAGTAGCTTTCACGATTTGAAGTTTTATTCTCTTACATAAAAATGGTCTAGAAGTAGGTGACAAGTCTAAGGCTTACATGGTGGCTCTATGAAGTCATGGCTCCTCTTATCTTTCCACTCCATCGACATATATGCTACATCCATAGCGTGCAGTTTCCATCCTCAGGGTCACAAGGTCTATCTAAAGCTGGGGCTTTATCTATCACACTGCATTCCAGGTAGGGAAAAGTAGAAGGGTAAAGGACAAATGAGGCACGTGTCCATGGTCTACCTTTTTAGAAGCTTGCACGACACCCCACATAACACTTATCTTTATACCTCTTTGACCAGAACTTGGTCACATGACCACACCTAGCTGCACTTGAGGTTCTGTTAGTAAAGAGTGAGGGAAGAGTTGATACTGGGTAGGCAGCTAGCAGTCTCCGTCTTGTGTGATTTGACCTATTGTTTGGATTTCTTGTTTCACCGAGTGCTGATGTATATGGAATAGTAGTTGCTGCTCAGCGTAGAGATGTGATATAGCTTGTTTATATCTCTTTGACCTCTCCCATCATCTAGGTTTCTGCCTCCTTCCTTCTAAGGATCTTGTCATAAACTGTTGCTTCCTGAATGATTAGGGAACTCTATGTAGCTCTTGGCTATAATGTAGAAGTATATGATGTGTTCGAAGTTTCTTTTCCCCAATCACCTCTTCAGAACTTCCAAGTTCTGTGTATCCTCTTTGCTGGGCATAGTTAGGCAGGGGCTTTGCTAACTGCATCAGTATGAACTAAGGAGCTAGGAATTAATAGTTTACCATTCCAACGCCAACTTCCATTGTTCTCCTCATTTCTCCAAATGCAGTTCCAACCCTGCAACTATGCTGAATTTCCTTCCTGGGGTTCATTGTATCCTCTGGTAAGTTTGGACACTAGCCCAAACTGGCCCTTGTGTCTGAAGTGACCTCTTCATTTCTTCATCCCTTTTCCAGCCCTATCCCTGGCATACTTTGCTCACATTAAATGACCTCATTCAAACATCATTCTTGCAAGAAACCTTTTCAAATTCCTTAGTATTAATATCCTTCCCTGTGATCTCACCATTTCTCAAGTGCACTGCTGGCATGGTTTATTACACTGTGTCGTCTCTGTTAATGTGTGAATCTGTCTTCCCCAGGAACACTAGATACTGAACTCCTTGAGGGCAGTACAATGGGTTTACCACTCAGTCTCTTAGGTCTAGAAAAATCCTCATTACTGTTTGTAGAATGAAAGAATGAATGATGATATTCAGTACTCTGATCCAGAGGAATAATACATAAGAATTTCCCTGATGGAAATTCTTTTTGGTGATGGAAGACCTTCACACAGCACAGACATATCATGATGAAGATGTCTTCCTACTTAATCAAAGCATGCAGCATGGCTGGAATTGCTGCTATACTGAACCTTTGAATAGCAGCTCTGTGGTCAAGATTGTCAAGGGAGAAGGTCTGAGTTTGTGCAGCTGAAGGGATTTGTGAGGCCCCATGAAGAAAATGGTAGGCTTTCTTTAATGGTTTATTTTTGAATAGGAACAGGTCTGTGGCAGTAATCCCATTTGAATTCTGGAGCTCTGTTTAGCAGAAAGATGAGCCAGAGACCTCAAGTTACATTTGTTGTTAAAGTTTGACCAGACACTTGGTGTAAGTATGTGTCATGCATGACTTTGCTTAAGTAATTAACATTCCTGTCAAGCCTCTTTAAAAGGGTCCTGTGTTGTAGAGCCCCTCAAAAGACTGGTTGAAACCTTTGAACTCTCAGCCTTTCCGTTTATTGCCAATTACTGATATGCTTAAGTTTCGTTTTTCTAAAAAAAAAAAAATACAAAAGAGGTTAGATCCTGTAGCAGAAATGTTTATTCTTAGGAGAATCAGACTTGGAAAGTGGAGCAATTTCAAGATGAAGACATAAGTGTAGACATGGTATTAGAGGATATGTTGGCGGAAAAAGCCTAACGATTGGTTTTTAGTTAGGAAAAGAAGAATGAATGTAAATCTGATAGCAGCTTTCAAATCTCTTAGGAACTGTGAGCAGGCTAAGCAATTTGATGCACCGGAGGGCTGAATTGGCATTTAATTAGCTCCTTCTTTTCCATTCTTCCTTTCCTTCTTCCTCTCTTACCTTTTCCTCCTTTCCTTTCCCTTTCTTTCCTCCTCTCTCCTTCCTTCCCTCCTTTTCTTTATTCTGTCTCCCTTTTCAACTCCTATTTAGATGCCTTTAAGACTGTAAGGCCTGTCAGATCAGGAGCTGGATCTAACTGGTTGACAGAGGGGCTCTTGAATGAGTGGAGGAAGAGATGGACACTTGCAGTGTGCCACACGCTGGGAATAGCAGGATGAAAGACATAACCTAAAAGGGAAAAGCAATAGTTCACTGCAGTGTGGAGAGTTAGATGGAGATACGTGCATGGAGGTTGCTGAGGGAGCAGAAGGAGAGGGCAGTGTCCACTCCTAGCTAGACAAGGAAGAAGGAGACAGGCAGAGAGCCTCCCTAGAGTTGATGATGATTTAACTGTGTCTTGAATAGTGATCAGGTGTCCATCAGATAAGTGCATGGAAAGAGTGCCTTAGGTGGGACCATGCATGACCAAAGGCCTGGACATGAGAGCATCATCCCATAGGCTGCGACCCCATGCTGTGTCTTTGCTGCCTGTGGGGAAGTCCAGAATGGAGGTGATGCTAGGAGAGGTCAGTGGGGCCACGTAATATGTGGCAAGTGAAAGACCGTGGGTCTTGTCTGAACATAATGGGACACATAATGGATTTTAAGCAAGAAGCTTTAAGGGTGACTTTGAAGAGAAAAAGAAAATTCAGAAGCTGTTCAATAGACTAGATAAGATAGTTCAGTAAAACCGGGTAAAGGCTAAAACTTGGAAATGGTAGAGGATGAAGAGAGGAGTTAGATTTGGAAAGTATTAGGACTTATTGCTTGATCACCTTGGTTGATTGGGTAAAGTATGATGCCTTGTATATTAGTGAGTTTCTCAATAATAGATGCCATGTGTTACCTTTGCACCCTTAATGCCTAGATCAGTATCTGGTGCCTAGTAAAGTTTTAATTTTAATAATGTTGAATTAATGAGTGCTTTAATTAATTAATTATGTAATTATAGTAACCTTCGTACTGTATGCCTCCCAACAACATGTATTTCTCTTTTAGAAGAACTGTGATTTGTAGCTGTATACATTGCCTTCCAGCTAAGAAAATCTACATTCCCCAGTCACCTTTACAGCTAGGCATGGTCATGTGACTAAGTTCTAGCTAATGAGGTCCAAATACAAGTGCTATTTGGAACTCCAAGCAAGTATTTTGGAACAAGAGGAATCACCCTCGGCTTCTCCCCTTCCACTCCCTCTTTCTTCCTTGCTGTTGTCTAGAGTGCAGACTCGGTGTGTAGAGGGCCAGCATCCGTCTTCCTGAGGCTGGTGGAACAGAGGATAGATGGAATCTGGGTCCCTTCCGTACAAACTGGCATAGCAGTCTGAATTCATTTTATTCATTCCACCCGTTCTTCATCAAATATTTATGAAAGAACTATCGTATGTCTAGTGCTGTACAAGGAGCAGGGGAATCAAAAATAAATAAATCACATTCCTTGTCCCATAAGGAGACTACAGTTGGTCTTCCAGGGTTCAGAAGGAAGAATTTCCTTCCCTTCCTACTTTCCAGGTGATGTAGATCAACTTGTGAATTTCAGTCAGTTTATCTGAAATTAGCTGGGTTATTCAAAGAAAGCCTGCCCGTCAGCAGTGGGGCACTTTTGATTGCTCACCCATGTGGTGTTAATAACACGTGGTGGTCTGCTTTGGGTTGTGAATCTTGGTTTCTGAATGTGTGCTGGCACATCTCGCCTACTTGGTTTGAGTTTGAACGCTTGGCTGTATGGGCTAGAGGCATGACTGGAAGCATTGGTAAGTTTTAAAAAACTGAGTTTGAGTTTCTCAGCTAGGCATGAAGAGACTCACAGTTGAAAACCTGGGGAAGAAGTTCGTTAAGGGTTCACTTAGTTGTTGACTTTGTGTTCAAATTTCCCCATGGCCTTATGCCCCAACAGGTACAAGGACATAGAAAGTTATCTAGCATTAATTGCTGTTGTTTTATGAGCACTTTTTGCATTTTACATACCATCAGTTATTTTATTCTAACAATTCCATGAAGAGGTATCATTATCTGTATTTTACAGATGAAGAAATTGGCATTTGGAGAAGTTGAGAAATCCCAGGTCTTCATGACTCCAAAACTTCCCACTGAACTCTCCTGCCTCCTTTTTGACTTTAGATGTATATGCTTATAATCTGTCCCTGGTGAGGTGAGAGAGGAAAGGTTAGGCCACCTGGTTTCTCTGTACTTGCTCACAGTCAGAATGACTAGTAATGGCTGCTATTATCACAAATAGTGTTTTCATTGGAAACTTCAATAGCACTGTTCTTATATTTAACATTTTCCCAGACATTACATTTATTTAGAATAACACACCCATTTATTTAGAATTCACAACACCCAGCTTGTTCAACCTCTCTGAGCAAATTGATCATAAATTGTAGTATTTTTCTTTTTTAAAAAATATTTACTTATTTTTGAGAAAGAATGTGTACTGGAGGGGCAGAGACAGAGGGGGATGGAGGATCTGAAGCAGGTTCTGTGCTGACAGATCCAATGCGGGGCTCAAACCCACAAACTGCAAGATCGCGACCTAAGCCTAAATCACTCGCTCAACCAGCTGAGCCACCCAGGTACCCCTGTAGTATTTTCTTTAAAAGAAGGAAAACTGAACTCTGAGTTTCTCAAAGCCCATAAGGGCAACGTGAGGACCATTCTTCCAGGGACTCACATAGTTGCACATCACAGCCTCTGAGACTCAGAAGTATTTAGACAGAGTATTTTATACTGTTATGCTGTGATTGCTTCATTCAATATAATCCCAGTGCCTTAGTCTGTTTGGGCTGCTGTGAAGAAACACCATAAAGTGAGTGACCTATAAACAACAGAATTTTACTCCTCACAGTTTTGGAAGCTGGAAGTCCAATGTCAGGACACTGAGAGGTTCAGTTTCTGGGGAGGGCCTGCTTCCTGGCTCATAGATGACTATCTTTTTGCTGTAACTTCACATGACAGAAGGGGCTAGAGAGCTCTGTGGGGTCTTCTTTATAGGGGCACTAATCCCAATTATGAGGCCTCTACCCTCATGACCTAGTCACTCCCAAAGGCCCTACTTGCTAGTGCCATCACACTGGGCATTACACTTTAACATATGACTTTTGGGGGAACACACATACTCAGTGCATCGGACCCAGAGTTCTACTTCTTGTGTCTAGGGACTCGGTTTTTATTAGATCATTTGCATTCTAAAGACGATAGTTCCTTTTTGGAGATTTACAGTTTTCAAAATAGTTAACAAAATAACAAATTAAGCTTGAGGCACTCCTAAAGAAGATATGGAAGGCAGTGGTTATAAAAATGAGTATCATAAGGGGCTCGGAGTCTGACAGAACTGGATTCTAATTCCATTTTCCTACTAGCAAACTGTGTGGCTTGGTCATGAAACCTCTCAGCCTCAGTTTATTCCTCTTTAAAGTGGGGATATGACTATTACTGATAGGAGCCCTCATAGGAGTGCTATGGCAACTAAAGCCTACATTGTAGGTAGAGCTTGAGTGCAGTGCCTAGCACAGGGTTAACACTGAATGCCTGTCACCCACAATTAGTTGTCATTATGATCTTCATGCTCTATCATGTAATAGTCTTGGATGTGGTAAAAACCACTTAACTCTTTTGGACGTTGCCAAATAAGTAGACAGGCGTAAAGTGTGGAGCAACTGGAAACGCCGCTTTGTTGGCTCAGTTACCCAGAACTGTCGAAGCCACAGCAGGGTTCTCCTTCATTGGGCGTCAGCTGTGCATGTCAAGATAGGCCTCCTGGTCTCTTGCGTGTAGCACCCTCATGGACTGCAGGACACACCCGAGCTCAGCGTGTTGGCAGAGTCAGTACTGTGGCTTTTCATGAGAACAGTCTGTTCTACCCTCATGTCTTTGAGTTTTGCACAGGGATAAACAGATGCCTGGTTTTGTAAAATTTCTTGCCGGGTACTTTGGTAGGGAGGTGTGATCTACCAAAAGTCTGAAGAGACTGACTCAGTCTGAGATGAGTTCTTAGGTCAGATGAAGCTAAGGAAAGGCTGAACGAGTCTGTGATGGTATCATGCCCTCATCCTATACCCTCCACTCACACTCTGGCCTGTGAGTGACCATCTGACCTGTCTCAACCAAGCAGTCCTTATTTAGTGCCTCTTCCCCCGACCTCTATTTTGTAATTAGTGACTTTTTTCTATTTGTTTGACTACCTGTAAAAACCTCCCAATTGAGAAAGCAAATAATATTGTTCCAGGTCAGTCAAATTTTAGTCTCCATTTCAACTGAGGGAACTGGCATTGCATATTGTGAAGCTAATCTCCTTAACTGGAGAATGACCAAGCATTGTTTGAACCAGTGGATCTGAAAGATTCTCAACTTCAGATCAATTTCCTGTGCCAGAGGATACCATCTTTCCAGCAAGCCTTTGTGTCTTGTTTTTCAATGACCTTTATTTTTCCCACTTACATGGCTGCATTCTACCTTAGGTGCAGCCTAATCAGATGGTATTCTGTAAGCTCCTTGTGGTTTAGTTATTTGGCCCCATGACATTTGGGATTTTCTCAAATTAGTTCCTAAGGGGACTTGCTTTGATTTAGTAGAAGCTCAAACCGAAATGAATTGGTGTAAGTGAAGGGATAGAATTGTACTCAGCATGTAGCAACGACTCAATAAATGTTAGCAATTATGGTTGTTTTTATAAGTTTATTATTTTATGAAACCTGACAGATATAATTATATATGCCCTGTGTCCAGTTTGGGGTATAAGTATAAGAAGTTCCCATTCATTCCTTCAAATTTATTTTTTAACATCTATTTATTTTTTGAGAGAGAGAGAGAGAGAGAGAGAATGCAAGTGGGGAAGGAGCAGAGAGATAGGGAGACAGAATCTGAAGCAGGCTCCAGGCTCTGAACTGTTAGCACAGAGCCAGACATGGGGCTCGAACTCAGGAATTGTGGGATCATGACCTGAGCTGAACTTGGATGCCCAACCAATTGAGCCACCCAGGCATCCCCCATTCATTCTTTCTGAAGAAATAACATCACTGGGGGTGCCTGGGTGGCTCAGTTGGTTAGGTGTCTGACTTCAGCTCAGGTCATGATCTCACAGTTCGTGGGTTCGAGCCCCGTGTCAGGCTATGTGCTGACAGCTCAGAGCTTGGAGCCTGCTTCAGATTCTGTGTCTTCCTCTCTCTCTGCCTTCTTCCCCAATTGCATGCTCTCTCTCTTAAAAACAAATAAACATTAAAAAAGTTTAAAAAACAGAAATAACATCATTAGAACCCAAGTGGAAAGAAAACAATTCTTTTATAAGATGGAAGATGACAGAGTAAAGATACTATCGAGGAAAATAAATAGTTTCCTTTAACAGCTCCTCCTATTGTGTTCACATTCCCTCCCCTGCCACTGCCATCGACCTTGTATTTATGTCTGTATTTCCAGAACTTAATAGAGTACCTGGCATGTGCAAGGTGTTTAGTAAGCATGGGACTGACCTGAAGTGACCTGCCCTTATCCTAATTCTGCCACTAAGTATTTGCATGACTTCTAAAGTAGGAGATAAAAATCAGCCTTTGTCTCAGGGCCTCGGCTTCCTCATTCATGCAGTGGGAGAGGGGTTTGCACTACAGGAGGTCCACAGTCCCTCCTGGTTCTGACACCTCACGGTCCCTTGTGGCATTCGGGTTCCCGGGGCTGGCGGTGTGCTATAACACATTATGAATACACATTCACCTGAAGGTGGGGTATAGTTTCGCACAAGTTTTTTTACACAAATATTGTTTGTGTAAAAAACACAAACAATGTGTTTTTTGGTTGTTGTTGGTTTCTTTTTTTTTAATCTTGGAAAGTGAATTAGACAGAAATCTGTTCAGGAAGTTCCTCTTATAACTGATGCATAAATTCCTCATTGTGTATTGTACCTTTAGGCCTTCAGAAATTCGTAGGAGTATATGTAAATATGTATGACTATGTGTATATATCTGTGTGTACTTTTGCATCTGTTTGTAATTTACAGGTAGATGGCAAGAATTTTTTTCTGTTAGGCCAAATAAGGTTGAATAACAATTAACTTGTATTTGACCTAGTAATTCACTTTTAGGAATCTGTTTTAGAGAAATGGCCTAGAATGTAGATAATTTATGGGCAAAGTTGTTAATAACAATCTTACAGTACTGAAAAACTAGATACAAAATAAATGCTTAGCAATAGGGGAATGATTACATAAATTTGGCATATATATATATTTGGCATATATTAGGCATTAAACAAAGATATTTTGTTCAGTGTGTAGAAAAGGAAAGGAAATAACCTCAAATGATAATAATCATGATTTCTGAATGGTGGGATTATGAAATATTTTTATCCTTTTATTAACACTTTCCTAAGTTTCTTTGTAGCAAGCAGTATGTATTGTTTTTCTTATGAGAAATCTGAAACAGAGAAACCCTATCTAAATACAAAACTTTGTGTAAATATCTAAATATTTAGATATCTATGTATTTGATTATTTATATATTTAGATAAATCTTATCTAAACATAGAGGAACCTAACCTAAAACATGGGTATTCCTGTAGTGAACACTGAAAAAACAACAGTGCTTGGGAGATACCATGCCAGAAGAGAGTGAGATAAACTGATCAATCCCGCCCCCAACTTTATTGTAAACACCCACCGGTTTCGTACTTAGTAACAGGACCCTCTCTGAAAGGCCCTCACTGTGGCATCTGATGGACTGTCTGGCTGGGATCCTCGTGCATCGCACCGTGGTTGCAGGCGGAAGGAGAGGGTCACCCTGTACGTGGTTCTGCCGGTGACCACGGCAGCACAGCCTGCGTGTATCTGAGTCTGCAGAAATTCACTCAGCCCAGAGTTCAGTGCTTACAGAAGGCGGTGCAGACCCAGGAAATAATAAAATGATTGAATAATTTCCCATTAAGTGTGTTGTGATGAGAGTATTATTAAACAGGCCTTTCCTCGGCATCCTAGAATGACGGAGCAATCAGAGAACCTTCCATACCACTTTACTCCAAATCCTGGATTCTTCTCTCAGTTCGCAGGGAGAAGAACTCCTGTTTAGAGTCATCCAGAGTACTGTGGCTGTGCCACTTTCTGGTTGTGTGACCTTAGACAGTTTACTCATTCATTCAAGGAATAGTCACGGAGCTGCCGCTTTGCTCCAGGCTCTGTGCCAGGTGCTGGGAATAAGATAATCAACAAGTGAAGGACCTTCCCGCACAGAGTTTAACGCCCTCAGGGGGAGAGGGAGATACGGCCCCGTTATTTCACCTATTTGGCAACCCTCGTTTTTATCTTTCCACTAAGTTCTGCTCTTTCTCATGGTTTAGTCTCAGGTTTTGTCTCTGTTTCATAGTCTTACTTGGGACTTTCATCCCTTCCTATCACTCTAGGGATTATCTACTGAGTGACTGCATCCCATCTGTATGTCCAGTCTGGGGTCCCTTCTGAGCTACAGACTCCCCGAGCCCATTGTTAGTTGCCCTCGGGAGTCTAAAGCCCATCTAAAACTCAGCTTATCCCAAACTGACTTTGGCGTCATCTTCCCCTCTCCTCACCCAAACTGGCTTCCCTCCTGTGTTTCCTGTCTCCGTGAATAGCCCTGTTGTCATCCAGTGTACGAACCAGAAATCAGTCTCTAGTCTTCCACTTTCTTTTCTGCCATCCACATCTAATGACCCATCTAGCAGATTCCCTCTCCTGTGGAGATATTGTTCATTTCAGTCCCCTTCTCTTTAGCCTACTGATTTCTGCTTCTTTTCTTCATGCTCATTTCTTTACAGTTCAAACAATTAGTCTTTCTTGATGTAACTCTGATTACATCATTCCTATGCACAGCACCCCTTTCTGGCTCCCCAGTGCTCTCAGAGTAATATCTAGTCTCTTTGGCATGGTTCTGCTGAGTTTTCCAGTCTCAATGCCTACTTCCCAGCCCACTTCTCCTTATATTTTAAAGCTTCAGCCTCAACTTCCCTCACATGTGAGCCACTCGTTTCATTCTGTAGATCTTGGGTCAGATGTTATTTACTTCAGGAAATCTTGCTCAAATTTCCATACTTTGTGTTCCCATAGCCCCCCACCCATCCCTCCTTTTATTACCCTTAGGGCGATGCTTGGTCCATCTCTTTCACCAGAAGACCATGAGCTCTGTGGGGGCAGGGACATTACATTTCATTTTTCTAGAATCCAGTCCAATGATTGGTAGTTACTTATTAGTAGGTGATCAAAATAAATACTGATTAAAAATAAGCAATTCTTTATTTCTCCTGACCATATCAATCTGAGCATAAGGACAAGGTCAAAATAATAATAAAACAATTGTTTAGTTCTCTTGGTCCTTCCTTGGCCCAAACCCTTGATGTACCTCTTTCTTCCCTTAGAGGATGCTCCAGCCTCTCTAGCAAGCTGACGTCAGGTGGTGTACTCCACTGATCTCATAGACCTGAGCCCTAAGATCAGACACACTTAAAACTGGAATAAAACCAACCGTATATGGAGCTGCTGTGTAAGATTCTGATCAGAAAGAGGGGAATACTGAAATAAGAATAAAAGCTGGCATTTGCTGAGAGCTTCTTATATGCCAAACGCCATTTTAACTGCTTTATATGAATTTTTTGATCCTCCCAACAGTTCTAGGAAGTAAGTAGGATTATTCCTGTTGTGCTGATGAAAAAGCTGAGGTCCAGTAACCCGCCTTAGGGCACAGAGCAGAAAGAGGTGGACCAAGTCTGGCAATCTGTTTCCAGAGCCCACAGTATTAACCAGCACACTGACTGTGTCCCACCTGAGCTCTAAATCTCTGACCTAAGTTTCTGTGGTTCTCATGAGAAAAAGCAGAGTCTGTGGGCAATAAGGCACTCACTGTTACGGGTCTTCCTCTTCTCTGGCCGTTCTAGGACCCAGCTAATCGAGATGAAGTTGGTCCTTCCCTCAAAGCTGTCTCTGGTTCCATCCTTATGTGGTGCATAGAGGTGTATATTCTTCATGAGAGGCAGAGTAGCATCGTGGTTAAAAAGTGGACTTTGACTTGAGACTACCTGGGTTCAGACCAACCACAGCTCTGTCATTTATTAGATGTATGACCTTGGGCAAATTATTTACACTCCCCATGGTTCACTTTCCTTATCTAAACAATGAAGATACTAATATTTGGCTGTTGTACAGATTACATGAATTAATACAGGTTACATGTATAGAATAAGGCTTGGCACATAAGAAGCGTTAAGTGTGTGCCTTAGTGTTTTCATAATTTAAAATAATCTTATTAATATTTACTTAAACTTGTTTTAGGATGCTTTGATTATTAAGCACCAGGGTAACTCTACTACCATTCGAGATATAGAAATCTACCAGGTCTTTCATTTCATTATGGGCTTTAAGTAAATATGTATATTATCAAGAAGATAAAAATAAATCAACTGCAAAACCCCACGTGAAAGGTTTTCATAAATCTTGTGAAAGTTGGGCCAAGTTTAAAGATCGATGCTTAGATTGATTTAAAGCCCTTTCTTGTGAACATTCTATTGGTGGTCCTTCTAGAGGGAGCGTCTGACATGGTCTGGCTAGCCGTGTGGTGGGGAGGGGGGTATCACTGGAACCATGGTCTTTTATCTGCCCGATGGATGTGACTTAGAGGAGTTAGCTTAGCTTAAGGAGAAACTAAAGATGATAAAGCTCTTGTCTTGCTCACACCAGTAGTTGTGGGGCAGTATACCGTATGATATCAAGTTCTGGGTCCCTAGCCTGGCGTTCGTGGGCCATACCCCCTGTCTTGATCAAACCCACCTTACTACTCTATACCCTTCCACTCTTACCCTGTCTTCTACTTGGAATTTTCTCACTCACATCCTAATAAAACCTGAGCCTGTGTGCATCTTAAGGCCCAGATTAAAACCCATTTTCTTTCTGAAGCTTTTTTTTGAGCCTCCTCACCTGCCGTGTTCTCTTCCTTCTTTGCACTATGTCTACCTCTCTTATGCATATTTTTGCTTTCTAATTTTGGTGTGCTTCCAGGGAATTTCCCATTAGCCTGTGCTCTCAAATACATTCCTTTCATTTAACCCTTAAAACGACCTTGTGAGGTATTATAATGCTTACTTTGCTGAAGAGGAAGCCAAGACTCAGACAGGTTAGGTGATTTGCCTAAATACACAAAATGAAGTCAGACTCCAACTCTGGTATTCTTTTTTCTGCCCCAGACTCCTTCTCTGAAGTCATGTGCCTATCTTGTTCAATTTTATATCCCCCTGAAACGAGTAGCACAGCTTCAGGCTCAGTAAGTTTCTTTATTCATTCAACTCATGTTTCTTGAACCTCTTAGGTGTTTCTTAGGTCTTGGGCTCTGGCATTAAAAATTTTAGATGTTTATGGGAATAGAGAAGAAATACCATTAATGTGGTTAATGGTATTTGCATTTTACTTAGTAAAATGGATTTCATAGGTTTCACAAACTCAAATGCCACCAGGACAGGCAGGTGGTTGAGTTAAGAAGGTTGGATGTAATCCATTGTAAAGTGATATGGACTCCTGCTAACTGGACATCAGTACTCTCTCTAACGGAAGTGACCACTACTGAACTCCAGCCAATTGTTGCCACACTGGAATGTGGGCCTAGTGTTAGGAGATTTTCAGTTGTTTCAGAAAAACTGGAAATCTGGACTTACCTGTAAAACATCCTTATATTCAACATTAGCAGATAATTTAATTTTTATGAAGGACCAAAGAGCTAAACAACACATGACTGGTGGTTACCACTCAGCACTTTGAAATGCTGCATATGTAGCTGACCATGTAGCTCCCAGCACCTGCGCTCCCAAGGCAGGAGCCAGTGCTGAAGAAGGACCCAGTCCCTTCTCCTCCTCCTCATCCTCAGTAGCTTGGTTGCAGGTCTTGCCTGGCTTTGCAGCAGTCACACCATCTCCTTGCCCCTTGCCCTCTTCGCGTCTTGAGGGGCGATGACTGTCCTGTCTCTTCCAAAGAGATCACTGACACTGGATCTTGCTCTCTAATTTAGCTCCTTGTCTTTATTGTGATGAATGAGGCTGAGCAGATGACAAGCAGGAATCACTGGGCAGAAGATCAAAAGCTCTCCCTGAGCTGCCTGGAGCATATTTATGACTTTGCTGCTTTGGAAAGTTCCACCCATGAGAATGTGGTGCCTGTGGAGAGTTAACTTCTCCCCGCTGGATACTTCTACTCAGGTCCAGTGGGAAAAGAGAGGTTTGTACCTGGACTCCCAAAGGAGGACCTCTGAAAACAGAATCAAGGACAACCTGTTTGGAATTTTCTGTGGCTGATGCACTTTGTAAAATAGGGTCCAAAGTAAGGGACCCATGGAGTCCCTTCAGCTTTGTGATTTGGTAACTATAAAGTAGTATCAATACTTGTTTTTTTAAAAAGTACTTGTTTAAGGTATTAATGGAGGTAGTTATTCTAAGGGACTCCTGCTTCAGTAAATCATATAGGCCTCAGGATTGTGACACAGGGTTTCTTCAAACCTGCTTTGAGGAGCATTAGCAACAGGCATGCTGGAGGTTTGTTAAAAGTGTTAATTCCTGGATTTCATCCCAGTTCTAGGATGGGGTCTGGGAATTTGCATTTAACAAGCATCTCGAGATTCTCACGTATGCAGAGATTAAGAAGCTTTGACTAATGATAGCAATGATAATGATGAAAACAGAGCCCTAAGTGTTTTAAGTGCTAGATATTTATTCCTTACAACATGCCTATGAGGTAGCTGTTTCTCAAAGTGTGAAATAGATATCTCTGTTCGCAACTGAAATTTTAGATGATGCACAAACATTTTTTAAATTTTTATAGTTTTGTGTTTATCTTATATATAAACACATGTATTTAATTAAACATACTTTTGTGGATATTAAATTTTAAGTGAAGGCTAAATTTGAGTGAGGAGAGTGAATCAATTTAAAGGGAAATGTTAAGTAAGTAATAGTTCCAGTAACAAAAACTGTGAAGGTAGAATGTGAATACTTGAAATTTATAAAGCATTAAGATGAGTAAAAAAGCTCTGTAGTGAGACAAAGGACTTGGATTTATCTAGAATTATATCCTTACTAGCTCTGTGCCCTTGAGCAAATCTCTTTCCCTCTCTGAGCCTTACCTTTATTCTCAACAAAGTGGAAAATATTAAAACCAATGTTACTGAGCTGTGCTGAGGAATATATGCGAAAACATAAGTAAAAGAACACATAATAGATGGTCAAGAAATATTATTGAATATTACTTGAGTTGTCCTAAAATGTTAATTGAATGAGTCTTTAATGTAGACATTACTGGCGTCTTCTTAAGAATGTAATAGAAATAGAAGCTTTTATTTTCTTATGTCTTTTTTTAGCTATGACTTTACCACACTTCCTGAATAGTTTAAGAGGAGAAAGTCCTGAACTGGAAATCTGAAGACTTGGGTTCTACTTGCAGCTTTGTCTCAGGCTATTTCTGTGACCTCTAACGTGACATTTTGCCTCATTGTACCTCAGTTTTATAATCTATAGAATGGGCTTGCCCTGGAAGGCTTCCAAGGTTTTTTTCCAGCCCTAACATTCTGTTTGCATCAGATTTCTTTCTTTATTACTGGAAATAAATGGAGAACAGTTAGCATAGATTCCATATCATTTTAGCCCACTACTTGGGGCTAATAGAACATCCTAATGATTTGCCAGACTGCTTGACTTCCTGATTTCATTGTCTTGTGTTTCTTTGGAGGTGCTTAAAAAAAAAAAAGAATAGTAAAACCAAATGGCTGGCAGAAGGAAGAGGGAAAAAGAAGACGCTGGAATAAGGAATCTGGATTCCCCACAAGTTAGAAATAGCTCCCAAATGAATAAAAGTTGGTTATGTGTTTACAGTACTGCACTTTGAAAATGCTGCATGTCCTGTTAATGGAATCATGGAGCATTGGACTAGCGAGTGATTCATAAATTAAATTGTGTCTCTGTGTTTCTTCTGTCTTAGAGATAGCAATTCTTAAAGTGGAAGATCTTTAGTCTTTAAAAGTGAATTAATAACTATGATGGCATAATTAGCTGCCTCAGTGAGTTCTCTGAAATGAACTTTTTTTGGGTCAACTTTTTGTGTGTGTGTGTGTGTCTACCAGTTAAGCAGTTATGCAGAGTTCTTTTCTATTTCATGTCCGGAAGTATCAAACAGAAAAATCATGGGATGCTGAAATTGCTGAACACACACGAAGCGGTGCCACAGTGTCCTCGCCCTGTGCCAAAGCAAATTTCTGAGCATTATGTAATTTCTCCCTGGCTTTGAGATCCCACGATCCTGTCTGAGGTTGATGCTATGTAATCTGCTGGGGCAATATTCCATCAGGCATTTCCTCGGTGATTAGATTTCTTGTCAGTGTTGGGGACCTGTGAATGGGAAGCCCAGAGGCTTCCATCATTTCAGCTCACATCTAGTGTCTTGCTGTGTTCCCAAGTTCATGCTGAGGATTGCTAGAACAGATAGCACTTAATTGGCTGAAACACGAATCATGACTTGCAAGGGTACATTCATTCATTTGGGAAGTATTTTTGATCATCCACTGGGCTGATAGTGCTGCAAAATTTTTAAAAAATGTATTTTATATGGTTTCAAAAATGAGTGTATGGTAGAGGTTTTGCCCTCCAGTAATTAACAGTCCTTTGGAGAGCCAAGGCATGTCTTCACAAGTTAAATAGCAACAAATACAAACACGAGGTACCCCTGCTATGCTCTAGTGGTGGACGCAAGGCAGTGGCACGGAGTGGGAGTGCTTCCTGGGTGTCCTTGTCTTTATTCTCTCATGTTCCCAGCAAGGAAACCAAAACAGAGAATTTAAAAAGATGGATCTGAGGAAACAGCCAGGAAAAGATAGAATTGGGGTGGGAATGTAGACATCCTAATGCCCTCTGACTCTGTTTTCTGCTGCTGTGAGACTGTTTAAGCCTGAGATTAATGATTTTGGAAAAGCTATACATGTTCAGAGGGGGGAAAGTAGCCCACTTTAAAAATCAAAATTCCAGCGGCTCCTGGGTGGCTTAGTCGGTTAAGGGTCCGACTTTCGCTTAGGTCATGATCTCGCGGTTTGTGGGTTCGAGCCCCGCGTCGGGCTCTGTGCTGACTGCAAGCTCAGAGCCTGGAGCCTGTTTCAGAGTCTGTATCTCCCTCTCTCTCTGACCCGCCCCTGCTCACGCTGTCTCTCTCTCTCCTAGAAATAAATAAAAATATTAAAAAAAAATCAAAATTCCAGTATTACTTCAGGAAACTCTCTCTGCTGAGAGACACAATTAAAAAGTTAATATTCTTTTAATCCCAGTATAATCAGCCTACAGTGTTCTATTAGTTTCAGTGTACAATACAGTGATTCAGCAATTCTGTACATCACCCGGGGCTCATCATGACCAGTGCATTCTTAATCCCTTTCACCTGTTCCACTCAACTCCTCACCCACCTCCCCTCTGAGAACCATCAGTTTGCTCTCTCTGGGAGACACAACTTGATGTGATAAATACAATATACACAACTCTCTAGTCCAGTGGCAACGTGATGCCATCAACTAGATATACATTATTGTCAAACTCTGGTACTGTAAAACCATCATCAGCTTTTCATCATGAGGGAGAAATCTGTAGCATGAGGAGAATCTACATCCCTGGTTTTTCAGTGTTTTCTTTTCCTCTCTTCCTTTTGTCAGCCATTTGGTTTTATTGTTCATTAGCACCTTCAAAGGGGTGCAAGAAAATGGAGCCAGTAAGTACATTGGCTCCCTTTCTGCAACTCTGGAAAGTTGCCTGTCTTAAATTGCCTGTCTTCACTGAATTTCCTCATCAGTAAAGTGGAGATGGTAATTAGTCCTGACCTTGTGGAATTGTTCTAAGGATGAAGTGAATTTGCATGGCTTAGAAAAGTGCCAAACACGCAGCAAACACTATGGCATTCTTCACTTTCTTCATCATCTCCACCATTATCACTGTGTGGTTCTATCTTGCTTGTCCCTGCCTCTGACACACACTCTTCTTAGGCTGTACGACTGTGGTATACCCACTGTCCCCAAATTTCCATCTCCTTTGTAGAAGAAAAATCTTTATATCTTGTTTTCCATATCTTAGGGCTTAATAAGAGCGCTGGGTGACTCAGTGGGTTAAGCCTCCGATTTCGGCTCAGGTCATGATCTCACTGTTAGTGAGTTTGAGCCCCATGTCTGGCTCTGTGCTGACAGCTTGGAGCCTAGAGCCTGCTTCGGATTCTGTGTCTCTGTCTCTCTCTGCCCCTCCCCCATTCCTGTCCTCTCTCTCTCTCTCTCAAAAATAAACTTTTAAAAAAACACTTAAAAAAAAGGATGGATCTTTGAATGCAAGAATCTGATTGAGGTGCCTAACAATCAAACTATAATAGTTCAGAATTAGTGAACACAACCATGTATGAGAATGATGGAAAGGAAATTGTCATGTCATGCTGTATAAGATAAAGTTGATCAGTTTTATGTTTTTTCAATGGATTTTTCAGGAATGTATCTGCAACCTTTATCTTCCTGGCTGAAATTTTTCTGGAATAGTGAAGTCATGTTGATGAAGAAAGTGAAATAGTAAAGTCATAGGAATGTGGACAGTAAGCTGTGTGGTGTAGATAATTCTGGCCTCAACAATAATTACACATTTCTAAGCACCAACTATGTGTCAGATTATTTACATGCTTGTTTTGCTGAAAGTTCAGTATAGGCAGGGACCACATTTATTTTGTAGGTTGTTCTGACTCTAGTTCCCACACATCGACACTGGCACATGGTTAAACAATCTAAACAATTGTAAAATGTGTTAATTTTGTTATAACATTATGCTTTATAACACTATGCAGTTGGTATCGTTCTTTGACTCTGAAATTTCACCTCTGGGTATATAAACCAAAGAAATTCTCATAAGTTCCTTAAGGAACATATACGAGAATGTTCATCATAGCATTGTTGGTGGTAGCTGGGCATTGGCAACAATCTGGATGCCCATATGTATGAGAGTTCTCCAGAGAAACAGAACCAATAGAATATGTGCATAGCTCTCTCTTCCTCTATGTATGTGTGTGTGTGTGTGTANAATTACAGGAATGGCCCCACAAAAGCTGTAGTGATCACATTAGCAGACTGTGAGAGGAAGGCAGATGACGCCTTTGATTCTGGGAAAAATGAGAAGAAAGAATACATGCTTGTGTGGATCAGTTGTGCTGCCACATCAGAGAAACCTGATTCAGTTTGGGGCAATTAGTAATGACGATGGTAGTGACAGTGATTATAAAGCCTACTACCATCATTTGTTCATCTATTCTCTAGAAGGCATGGTGCTCAAGGTTGACGTCTGTGTTCTCACTCCATCCTCATGACCATCTTGCATTTTACTGATGGGGAAACCAAAGTCAAACAAGTGAAGCAGCTTGCTGAGCCCAGAGAGGAGCCAGAAGGTGACTAGGGTCCCACCGCACCCCTGCTTTTGCCCCTTCCTCGCAGAGGTTCTGCCCCAGCTCCAGGTCTAGTCTGTGCTGGGCTGGGGTGACATGAGGCCAGAGCCCCAGAGAAGCCCAGGGAAGGTTGGAGCTTCCCAGCTGGAACTAACTGGATCCTTCCCAGAGTAGGGATTGATGCTTATCAATCAAAGGCAGGGATTTCTTTTGGGGTTGTTCTCCCTTCTCCTTGCCTGGAGAGTGCTCACGTGCTACCTTCTGAAAGGACCTCAGATGAGAAGGGAGCTCATGCCATCACACAATCAGGATACAGATCCGCCACACGGGGCTGACTGGCCAGTGCAACTGTTGCCTGAATGTGAATGTGCCCCACTTCTGCCCATTTGTCTTCAGCCTTTGCTCTTGCTGCCTCACCTTTGGTTTCCTCTTTTAACGATGTTTTGTTCTAGTAGCGAAAGATACTAAAAATAAAAAATAATCATAACCAGTGACAGACACTGTTCGAGTCACTTTAGGATCTCATTCGATCCTCTGTGTAACCTTGTGTGTTTTTATCCCCAATAGGCAGATGAAGAAACTGAAGCCTAAACAGTTTAAGAAACTAGTTCAAGATTGTACAGCTAGAATATCGAGAAGCAGGGAACAGAACCCTGTGCTGTTTTCCTTCAAAGCCCAGGATACTTTCTGCTGGGCCACATTGCCTATAAAGTGGGGATGGTAATAATAGTTGCCTCGCTTGCTTTGCAAGCCTGTGGTGAGAATCAAATGAGGCAGTAATTGGGAAAGCACTTTGAAAATTGCAGAGCACTATATAAATATATGGTATTATTCTAATGTATCACTGGCCTACAAAAACACTGCTTCAACATTTCACTTAGGAGAAGATACACCAGACCATTATTCAATAAGATAACACCACATGTGATCCTTTTATCATTCAAAGAATGTTTACGAAGTCTACAAAACCAGAACCATTAGGAAGGTTTTGTTTTCTGGGTAGGCTCAGTAAACTTGGAGCCAGCTCAAGAAGTCTTTAAATAGCCAGGAAGTTAAACCGAAGAGACTGCATTAAGCCTCAGAGAATTGAATGTCCTTTCATGGACTCTGGGAGTTTAAAATATATACTTTTGATAAATTAGAATGTTCCTAGGAGTTGCTTTCAAGCAGTTGAATGGGAATCCCTTTGGGACTAAAGGGCGCTGTAATTAATAGTAATACAAAATAATAACAATAATTACAACCAGTGGGCCGGTGGGAAGTGCAGTAACTATCTAACCAGACTTCCTGGTTAACTAGATATATAACAAATTATTTAATCTGTGCCTTAGTGTTCTTCCTGGTGAAAATGGAAATAATAATACTACCTACCTTGTAAGGCAGTTGTGATAATTAAATAAGTAACTAAAACAGTGCCTGGCACATGATAACACTCAGTAGAAATTACCTCATGCTATTATTATGATTTATTAAGCACACAAAACACAAACAACACAAGGTGAGAATATTGAAGACACTTGGATTTAACTGTAACAATTAAGAACTTCCAATACGCTAGGTATTATACTCCACGTTTTATAAATATTATCTCTTTACTCACCATAACCACCACCACAAAGACATTTTATCACTCCACATTTTACACATGTGGAAACTGAGGTCTAGAGGATCATAATTCTCTCTAAGAGTTATTTATTTTTTTTATTATTTCCCCAAACTACCAAAGCCTGGCAGCTGGTGGTAAGTTCTCTGGCCTTGGATCTGATTGGTGCTGAGGATGGGGAGAAGTACTGTCCAGTGTCCTGAGCGCTGCCACCACTGCTGAACATGGTCAACCAAGGGAGGGAAGACCCATCTGGAAGCAATGGCTCAGAAAGTTGAGGTCGGCCTTTCCACACATTTTCAGAGTTCCAGGCTAACCCGTGATTATGCTCTCCACTTAGAGCTATTCTTGAAGCTGCTTTGAACCAGATTTTAAGTTTTAAAATTATTCAGTAAGACAGGAGTCTGGGGCTGGTACCTTGCAATAACTCAGGATATCCAGCCGAGTTGATACAGGATGGTACCGCATCAGACCACAGCTTTAAAACTTCCTTTAGTTCTTCATTGTCAAAAAGGAAAATGTCCTGATTCTTTATTATTGTGGTAGAGTGGAGTGAGCATGACCTTCAAGGTCCAAGAGACCCGGGTCTGAATCTTGGCTTTGTCATCAAGTAGCTGCATGAATTTTGAACTGACATAAATTTTCATGTGATGAGCCACAGTTTGCTCATCTACTATATGTGCTTCCTTGCCAGGTTATTGTAAACATCGAATAAGATACAAAGGGATGCAAAGTACCCCATCCCAGGTGGCTCACTAAACTGTGGTTTAGTGGTTATGTTCTTTTAGGAAGGCACATATAATCCTTCCTGAACAGGCCTCACTCTATTTGTTAATAAACTCTCTCTCTATGTGCCCTGTAGTTTATGAAGACCAAGTTGAAACATGCCATTCCCAAATTTACCACAGAAATGAGATCATTTATGTAGAATTGCCTAGCTTTTTGCCAAAAAAAAAAAAAAAAGGGCCATAAGTAAGGTGGAATGAATGAGGGTGGTCAAAAGGTAGGAGATAAAGATATTGAGAATATTGTTTCCCAAGGGGTCTGAATACTGCCCTGGGAACCCCAAACTCAGGGAAGCCATAGGGAGCAGGGTGGAAGGAAGGGATCTGATTAATGAGAAATCGTTTTGGGAGCCTATATACTGTTGCCCCTTCCTCTCTAAGTATTTACCTCCCTCAGCCATCCCCAAGCCAGACCACAGCCAATCACATTTAAAGCTTGTTATTTGTCGGGGCACCTGGGTGGTTTAGTTGGTTAAGCGTCAGACCCTTGATCTCGGTTCAGGTCGTGATATGGTTCATGAGATCGAGCCCCACATCCAGCTCTAGGCTGACAGCATGGAGCCTGCTTGTGTTTATCTCCCTCTCTCTCTGCCCCTCCCCAGCTGGCACTGTTGTGCTCTCTCTCAAAAAATAAACTTAAAATAAAGGAAGGTCATCTGTCATCCTTGAAAGAATACCATACCGAAGAGGATGAAATTAAGTGTAATTCAGATAGAGAGTTATCTCTGGCTAATTCCACGTTGAGTATAGTCTTGTAAATGCCGTTAGGGTCTCAGATCTAGCTGCTCCTGCTGACTTCATGGTGACTTTCTTTCTATCAAACGTATGTTCCCAAAAGAGTTCCTCTGCAGAGAGCCATTTAAGGGCTCAGGCAGCCTTCCAAAGTTGGTTTGGGGATGCATGGGAATGCAGCCTCTCCTGCTATTGCATTTAGGATCCTGACTTAATGTGTATTTTAATACTGATGTTTCTTTTGGTCCTTTTCCATGTATTGGATGGCTGGAAATAGACAGGTATACAAGATGAAGTCTCCTTGGTTTCTGTAGGAACACATTTTATATCTGGCATTGTCACCTCATTAACTGTTTCACCTAAGTGAATTTTCCAACTGATCGAAGCATTGCCCATTAAATGCAAAATGGTTTGCTGTTTAATGGAAATCTTCCTTCATGGATTGCCCACACACCTCTGTCTTCTAAAAAAAAAAAGAGTTACCTTTTCACAATAATGCATGGTCATCATTTTGAATTATTGGATGACATTGTCATAGAGTATGTACCCAGGGTCTGTTGAAATTTGGACTAATTGCCTCAAGCTGTTAAGCTGTTTGAGTACTAAGGTCCTTTCTCTCTCCTTAGAGTACTTTCTAGTTTATCTGCCTACATCTCCTTTCTTACTTTCAATTTGTTATGTCTAGTCAGCACTGGACTGGGAAATCTGATAACTAAGTTTGTGAAAAGTGCATATAAATAGCTTCTAGGTGAAGATCTTTTGAGCGTTTCTAAGGAGTAAACCTTTAGTACATAAATCTAGGTTGGTTCGCCAAAACAGAAAGAGTCCTTACTTGGACAATATTTTTGTTAGATATTTATTTACTTAGTCTGCCAAATTTGAGTCACAGGAACCCAGTCCAAGTGTTGACTGGGACCTCCAGGTTACTGCTACCTACGGTGGCTCCTTTATTTAAGTGGGATTTACATGACCTTCAAAATATTTCTTGTTTACTGCCAGGCACTGAGCTCAGCTTTGACTGTCTAGACAGATGCAGTCCCTACCCTTGGGATTCTGAGAGTCTAGGTGAAAACAAAATATAGAAATAGATGAAGCTGAAAACTGAATAAAGGAGTGTGTGACTGGGTTCCGTACAGCTCGAGAAGGGGATGGTGTCTGCTTAGGACGGATGAAAATGTGCTCCCTCTCTACTTCCCTCCTTTATTTATTTCATTTATGTAGGTCTGTCTTTCTCTCATTCTTACATTCCGTAAACACTTATTTGGCGCCAACTATACTCCTTGCACTGAGATTGCAGTAGTGGATAAAACAAACATGATCCCTTTTCTAATTTGAATATCAGAGAATGAATGGGGAGGAGGGGCAGAGGGAAGAAATGGGCAGCCCAGTAAAGAGAGTCAAGGAATGAAATTGCAGAGTGTGTTTGCCTGGCAGGCTGTAATTTAGCATGGACTAATGGAAGACAAGATTATAAATGACTTTGCGTGCTCTGTTGAGGGTTTTGAACTTATCTCATGTGCAATAGATGCCCAGTGAAGGTTCTAACGAGGGGGTTCTTATAATAGTGTGGCCGTATGGCAGTGAACGATGACATGGAAGATGGGCAAGGGCATGGAACCAAACTCATGCCATCTGAAAAATTATTCATAATTTTCCACTTTACCTTTAGGTTTAAATTCTGGGTTTTCAGCCTCCGTTACCCAGAAGTCATCAACAGCTTTTTTGTTATTTCTGGCTTTGCTCTCCAACCTCTCCCAGCCCCCCCTCCCCCACAATCTAAGCAATTAGAACCTATAGGGTGTATGAGAGGCTGCCTAACTCTGGGAATGGGCTAATGCAAGCATCAGCCAGCGTTTTGCCATGGAATGATTCCAGTGGAATTTATTAATGACTGATTTACATCCTATGTTGTCCTGATTCTTAACCCACATCATGAGGATTAAATGAGATAATGAGTGTGAAATTCTTTTGCCTGACCCATAAACACTAAATAAACAGCAGTTGTTTTTAGCCATGCTCATTCCACTTTGTCATGCTGCCTGCCAATTTAACACGCTTTGCCTTTTTTTTTTTTTTTTTTTAAGTTATGCGGGCTCTTGGCTTATCTCTACTATTCTGTAGCTCCTCAACTTTGGGGACTCGGAGTGTTAATTAATCCTTGTATCATGACTTTTAATTTAGATTATTAAATGTGTCATATCCCAATCAGTCATACAGAGACATACACATGCTTTTAGAGAGCAGCAAAAATTCAGTTTAAATTTATCATTGCATTTCAACTGGAGGAAAATTTGAGGTTACTGTTCCTGGAGGTTTTAACGAGAACAACATTCTCTTTGCATTATCAATGTTCCTCAGTCCTCACTTGGCTAGAGCAACTACCTCTGGCTTCAGTTAGCTATTTACATTCCTCTATTTTTATATAAATTGTGCTATATTAGCATATATTTCACACTGTGACCTAGTGTTTCCCAGACCTTTTAAGCCAGGCTATTTGTACATTAGTCAACGTCAACGGAAGTAAAATTGCAAATTGAGTACAGACTATAGCCCTGCTACATAGCCCACTCTGTCATGCTGAAATGGATCCCTTGTTCTAAGAAGATTTTCTCTGAAATACAGTCTATTTACATTAAGAAGTATATTTAAAGCATAATTGTTTCAGGGCCTTCATTAATTCTTGAACCACAAGACCTGAGTTTTCTCTTCTTGTATCTTTTCTCTAACAATGGTAGTCAGAGGTTTCCAAAAAATAATAATAATAACAAATTGGCCCTCATTAAAACGGAGCTGGAGATGGTTTTCTGGTAAGATGCTTTACAAACAATGAGAGAATCTGATTGTAAATCAACTCCAGGACCCAGCCGTCTCAGGGTCCAGGCTGGGAAGCTCCAAGATAAAAAGTAGTCTGTATTTTTATGGAAAAATAAAACAATTTTTTACTTCTGTAATTGATGAAGTGCTTATCTTGCTGTAGGATTTTAGAGTTGGAAGGGGTCTCAGAGTTTATTTAGTCCAGCCCCTACGTGGAATAATAATCTCTTCCTCAGTCTCTCTGACATATGGACATCTAGTCTCTGCTTGAACATTTCCAGCCATGGACAGCTCACTCCTTAAAAAAAATATATTGTGATTAAGTAATGCATAATATATAAGTAACCACTTTATTTTTTTTTAATATTTATTGATTTTTGAGAGAGAGAGAGCACAAGCAGAGGAGGGACAGAGAGAGAGGGGGTGACACAGAATCCGAAGCAGGTTCCAGGCTCTGAGCTGTGAGAGCAGAGCCTGACGCAGGGCTCAGACCCACGAACTGTGAGATCATGACCTGAGTTGAAGTCAGACACTTAACTGACGGAGCCACCCAGGCGCCCCATAAGTAACCATTTTAACCATCTTTACGTGTACAGTTCAGTGGCATTAAGTTCAGTCACACTGTTTTGTAGCCATCGCCACTATCTCTAGAACTTTTTCATCTTTCCGAACTGAAATTCTGTACCCATTAGACAATGATGCCCCATTCCCTCCTCCCCACCAACCTCTGGCAACTACAATCCATCCTCTGTGTCCGTGAATTTGACTACTGTAGGTACCTCATATAATTGGAATCATATCATATTTGTCCTTTTGTGGCTGGTTTATTTTACTTATCATGAAGTCTTCAGTGTTCATCCCTGTAGCATGTGTCAGAACTTCCCTTCTTTTTAATGCTTAGTAATATTTCATTGTACATATATATGACATTCTGTTTATCAGTTCATCCAAAACTGGGCACTTGAATTGCTTCCATCTTTTGGCTGTTGTGAATAATTCTGCTATGAACACGTGTGTACAAATATATGTTTAAGTCCCTGCTTTCAGTTCCTTTGGGTGTAGACCCAGAAATAGAATTGCTGGATCATATGGTAATTCTACATTTAAATTTTTGAGGAACTACCACCCCATCTCCACAACGGTGACACCATTTTACACCTCCGCTAGTGTTGCCTGAGGGTTCCAGTTTCTCTACATCCTCACCAACACTTTCTATCTTTTGTGTTTTTTTAACTCCTTTTTAAACACTATAATTGTAGGAGCTTGGACTTTAGCTTTGAAACATAGCTCAGGGGCGCCTGGGTGGCTCAGTCAGTTAAGCGACCAACTTCAGCTCAGGTCATTATCTCACGGTTCGTGGGTTTGAGACCCGCATTGGGTTCTCTGCTGACAGCCAGCTCAGAGCCTGGAGCCTGCTTCAGATTCTGTGTCTCCCTCTCTCTCTGACCCTCCCCTGTTCATGCTGTCTCTTTCTCTCTCTCTCTCTCTCTCAGAAATAAATAAAACATAAAAAAAAAGAAACCTAACAGCCTCATACTGATTTCTCTAAGCCTCAGTTTATTTTTTTGTAAAATGTAAATAAGGAGCTGCCGCTGATGATTATGATGACAATCTTATAAAATTATGAGCATAAAATGAGATCATTCCTGTAAAAAATACTTAGTTCAGTGTCTGAAAGTAGCAGTCTGTCAGTGAATAATTGCTTTATTTTTTTGGGGTGATCATTGATCAGCCCGTTCTGTCAGCGACTCCTCTCATTGTTAGATTGCCTTCTTTATTTTCAATTCAAACCTGTTTTGATGTAACTTCTATAACTTGTATAATGGTTGCCTTCAATTCACTGGTCCTGATTCCATTCTTCACAGCCTCCAGAATAAATCATATCTTCCTTCAACATATCACCTCTCTGATATTTGAAAACAGCCATCAGTTATTTACTAGTTTTCTCTTGCTTTGGCCAAACAGTCCAAGTTCTCATTGTTTCTTTTTAAAAAAAATTTTTATCCATTAATTTATTTACTCATTTTTTATTTTTCTTATATTCATTTTTATTTATGTGTTCATTAATTTATTCATTTTGTTTTGAGAGACAGAGAGAGATCACACCAGTAGGGGAGGGCCAGAGAGAAAGGGAGACACAGAAGCAGGCTCCAGGCACAGAGCCCGATGCAGGGCTCGAACTCATGAACTGTGAGACCATGACCTGAGCCAAAGTCAGAAGCTTAACCGACTGAGCCCCTGCTTCATTGTTTCTTAAGTGATGTGGTTTCTAGATCTCTCATCATGTTTCTCAACTGTTGCTGGACCGCAATTTGTCTCCTAGAATAGAGTGACTGGAAATTTCATCATCTCTCCCATTTTTTTGGCTTTGCTCCCTAACAGCGATGTCCATATGGAAGAATGGATGTGTGGATATTGGTGAATCAACAGAATAAGCTGCCCCTCATTTTTTTCCAGTATTTCTTCCTCATTGCTCAGAATGCCTCATGTCTATGGCACTTGGCTTTTTTTCTGCTTGCAACCAGTCTTGCATCATTTCACATTGTCTCCTTTTGTTTTTTCTTTCCTAGCTATCAGCTCTTTAACAGGAAACGGGTAGTCCTTACTCCCATATACCTTCTTCATGGTCCCACCAGCACACAGAGGTCACAAGGGCTATGTTTTTGAACAAAAAGTGAGGGGCACTCTTAGATGTAGAGCCATATATTCTGACTTAGTCACAGGATCTTTGGGAGCACTGGCTGGAATGTAGGTCTTTTCCATTGTTGAAGTGAACACCTGAAGACTTGCCCAGGAAGAGAAAGCTGGGGTGGGAGGGTATTTTGGCTGAAACTCCAAGGAGCACTTTGAACTTGGGTCATCAGACATAAAAGTCTAGGGAGGGCTTGCTTCTCCCCACCCCACCCCACCCTGTCCTGTAATTCATTGACTCTCCAATGCCAAGCTAAATTGCCAGTTTCTAAATTTGCCCTTAGGAGGATGAACAGAGTGAAGTAGTGGTGCCATTTTTGAAACGACCTGAGCAGTTGAAAGTATCCTGCATATTTCTAACTTACGTACCTAACTCATCTAAATGTCTTTTCTTTATGAGCTCTTTGACATCCAAGAAGTCTTCTCTGTTTCATCTTGAATGGTTTTACCCTGAAAAACAAAATCCCAAACTTCTTTTCCAGAGAAGGGAAGTTGTATTTTTGTCAAGGATAAAATATTCAAATGGTACTCTTTTCCAGCAATTCGACTGTATGTTTGAAAATCTGTTTCCTCATGTATCATGTCATATGTTTACATTTGGAAAAAAAAAAAAAAAAGGTAAAAGCCAGATTTTCTTCCTGTCTTTAAAATTAAAAAAAAGTGACAGGGAAGAGGGAATAACTCTTTTTTGGCATTTTAATAGAGTACCCAGAATCCTCCTAACATAAGGCACTATTATAGTTGAAAGGCATGTTAAAACTACGTGTAAGCTAACACCCCCATCTTTAGGAAAGGACTCATAGATTCACTTACAATTGACATACATGAGCTTTATGGCATGGGTTTGCGGACTTCCATTGTACCCACTCAGAACATTGAAAAATATTGATCTGTAGTTCACAACCATTTTTCAAATATTTGGGGTTGCCAAATTGCTGACATACAGCTAAATAAGGTCGGTGCAATGTGGGCACTTTTTAGTTTGCCTGTGTGCCATCTATGCCTTTGGAATGATGCAGCACCTGCCTGGTGATGAGCACCCAGCACAAGCATTCTGCACCTGGTTGTGTGGAAAACCAGCTACTCACCTCTGAATGAATGGCAGAGAGAGACAGCCTATGGTCACCATTGTCTCCCGTGTGTAATTTAGGCTCTGGTTGGTGTATGTGTGATCTCACTTTTGTTACATTGTGATTTAGTTGCTATCTCCATTGAGGTCTGCCATCCGGGGAAGTTTGAAGACATCAGGAATTGATGCTTTTGAGTTTCTCTAAGGTACAGAAAGGAAGACCTAGGGGTGTCTACACGAAAAGGAATATGCTAATAGGGGATTATCAATAGCTATTAACCTCTAAGCGTGTTAGGGAAGCCACACTACCATCACCAACATCATTGTCATGAAATCGGTTGACCCTTCTCTTCTCTGTATCACCTCTCTTGGCACATTTCACATTTCAGTGTGGAGAACATGATATGATAATGTGAACAGAGAATGCGATATCTGTCCGGTGTGACCAAAATTCCCTCACCTTATATTTTAACTTTGTGACTTTGGGGGAGAACTTCTTTTGATGTAGTTTTTGTTTTGTTTTGTGAACTGAAAAAAAAAAACCCACAACGCTTGTAGATGTTAGAATTTAAATTCTAAAGTACTAAGTGATACCTGTAATGCCCAGAGAATGGAGAAAAACATCCCTGTATTGGTTAATTATGTCATGTGGATTTCTGCTCAGAGTATTTTGTGTTTAAAGTGATGGCATATATACACACATCCTAGTAAACTAGTGATGGTTTGAATAGAGGCCACTGTAGAGTAGGGGACAGAACCATGGGCTCATGTCTTAATTGGCCCCTCTTTCAGCAATGACTTTTGGCATATTGCTCTCTAATCCTTAGTTTTGTCACAGTGAAAATGGGGATAATAATCTTTCAATCAATGTTTGTGGAAACATGCATAAATGTGTTTTGCAAACTATCATTGGTATAGGCAGTGGGACTAATATGGATGTCCTGTCCGTCCGTGTTGTGTTTGCTGAAGTCCTCCTCTCATATTGCCTCTTCCTGCTGCTCATTCCCATCACTGCTCCCCTTTTATTACTGTGTGAACCATTAAGGCAGGTCCTGCACCTCTTGACTCATTTCCTCTTCTGCCTGCCAGTCCATGAGATTCAGCAAATACCAGGTCCCTAGTAAGTGCCTGGCCCTGGAGCATATAAAGATGCACACTGAAAAGAAGCAAAAACGAATGTGCAGCAATATGTAATGAACTGTTTGTAGATCCCCAAATTTGCTTAGCTCCCTGGGATAAAAGAGCCTTTTGTCTGCCTAGCTAACGTCTACTTGTCCTTGAAGACTCAGCTTAAGAGTCAACCCCTGACAACCTTTGAAGATCACTTCTATTGCTCTCCCATCTGCTCTGATGAGGTGCTCTTCCTCTAGAGTACCATAACATGCTGGGCACACCTTGAGAGAAACACTCATCGTACAAAGTTGTAATCATTGAGCGTTTTTTTTTTTTTTAGCTCTCTCATTTTGCACATGCTGTAAAAAGTTCACAGCACAAAAGGATATACAGTATAAAGTTAGTCTCCTCACCTCTGACCTGCAGCCCCTAGTGTCCTCCTCAGATGTTGACATTTCTCTCCTTTTGTATATCCCTTTTATAGCTTTTTACATAAATACGTATCTTTTTATGTATTTTATTTTTTTAATGTTTTATTTATTTCTAGGAGAGAGAGAGAGAGAGAGAGAGAGAGAACAGGGGAGGGTCAGAGAGAGAGGGAGTCACAGACTGAAACAGGCTCCAGGCTCTGAGCTGGCAGTCAGCACAGAGCCCAACGCGGGGCTCGAACCCACGAACCGCGAGATCATGACCTAAGCGAAAGTCGGTCGCTTAACGGACTAAGCCACCCAGGCGCCCCTCTTTTTATGTATTTGAAATACATAGCTAAATAATGTATATTTGTAGATCTAAGAATATGTATATATACACAGCATATGAATGCATAGGCTGTGTAATGTATAATGCACCTGCAATATAATGTATACCCACAAATATAAGGACACACGGCAGTTTTTTTTTTTTTCTTTTCACACCGTTGGTATTTTTCTCTGCCTATGGTCAGTATTTTGCTGCACTTCGTACTTAAGGATATATTTTGGTGGTTTTTTTTTTTTTTCCAAGTCAGTACATACAAAACTTCCTTATTCTTTTTAAGTGTTGCATTGACTTCCACTATAGATTTTGGATAGGCTGTAATTTACTTAACTAGTCCCCCCACGCTGTTGCTGGACAAGTAAGTGATTTCCAGTCTTCTTCTGCTATAAACCATGCTACATTGAAAATATTATATAAATATCATTTCATACATGTTAGAGGGCCTCTGTAAGGTACATTCCTACATGTAAAATTGCTGTTCATAGGGCATTTGCATTTAAAATTCCATCGATTGCCAAGTTGTAGCAACTTATACTCCCCCAGCAGTATAAGGGTTCCTGTTTCCCTGTGTCCCTCTCAATATGGTGAGTTATCAATCTCTTTTAAAATTTCTAATCTGATCGGGAGGAAATGACACCTCATTGATGTTTAATTTACATTAATTATATTGTCAGTGGATTTAGCATTTTCCATATATGCATCTGGAACGATGCCATGCATGCCTGGTGTGTTTCAAAGCCACATATATTTCCTTATCTATAAATTGTCTACTCATTTTATTCACTTCCACTTACCTATTGCTTTCTTTGGGTTTTTTTTTTTTTAATTTGCTTACTTGTAGAACTTTTGCTTACTATAGTATAGCAGCTAGTCCTTTGCCTGTTGAGCTGCAATAATTTTTTCTTCCCACTTTCTCATTTGTTTTTTTGATACTATTTTTGCTTTTTTCCTTGTAGAACATTTTTAATGCAATCAAAGTTATCATCTTTCTTTTTATGGCTCTGAAATCTTGTGTTAAACATTGAGAAGCCCTTTGCACTCCCAAGATTGCCGCATAAATTTTTCCCATGTGCTGAGGATAAACTTGCTTAATGGGGACCTTGAGGTGGCAGGTCAGGATAAATGAGGGCAGCAGAGCAGGCTTGTGAGGAAGGCCTTCTAGTAGATGATGTCACAACATGGGACCTCAACCGTGAACTCAAGGGAGAGGCAGCGTGACAGAACCCATCAGATTGCTTCTCTTTCCCAAACGGTTCCACCAGCCACAGCAAATTGCTTCAAATACCTTGGTCATCCCTGACTGGAAATGGATGATTGCATTCCATATGGAGAGCAAAGCAGCTATTAAGAACATTCTCTTATCAGCCGGAGATCAACTAGCCCATCTTGGGAGGTGACACACATGAGCGAACAGGCCGCCCCATCCATCATGTGCACAGTAGCATTGGTCGTTCTTGTTCACTGCGGTTGACTAGAAAGATTTCCTGAAATGCTTCTGTTTGACAGCTCTGGGAGGAGAAAAAGCCATCCCTTTTCACATAAGAGGGGCTCTTTGGCAAATGCAAACCATGGTCCTGCATTGCTGTGCAAAGTTCCCATGCCTGCAGCCACAAATGCCAACGCAGCTTAAAGGCTGCAGGTGAAACTACATTTCAAGCCCTGGGAACCAGCTCAGACTGTTTTCATCAGGTCTGAAAACCAGAGCAGGCTGGGCGGCTTGCTGGTAGAAGCAAACAGTCACAAAATGAACTACATGCAAAGTTATTTTTCTTTCTGATAAGAGAAATGAATAAAACAGTATGTTGCACGTGAGAATGACCAAATCTCCAACTCTGAATAGCAGTTGCTATAAGTTGAGCTCTGTGTTTGTGGATGTGAGAATATCATTCCTTCCAAACCATTGTGTGAATTCTTACTTCTGGATCTTTTAGGTCTGATTGGGTGAGCCACTGACATCAGCCTTATCCATTGAGGGTGGCTGGCTTCCATACTCGATTCTTCAGCGTGTTTCACATCAATGGAAGGAAGCTCCTCCCCCATTTGTCTCTTATTTCTGAATGCACGGGAATATTTGAAATTTGGTCAATGTATTCAGTGGAAAGACTGTGGGGTTTGGAACCAGGAAGACTGGATTCAAATCCCAGCTTCAGGTTACGGGAGTAGACTCCATCTCTTTGTGGGAAGAGCTACAAAAAGGTGTGGAGACAGGGAGGAATGAACTTTGGCCATTTTGCATCCTACAACACTACCTTATACCAATAAATGTAATAATATATGGAGAGTACAGCAATGATATCACCTATACATTCAGAAAACATTTGTTGAGTGCCTACTATGTGTGCAATGCAATAGTTGATGCTATGTATAAAGATACATAAGACTTCATTCCTACCATGTTGGGAAACATGGAATTTTATTTTTATTTTAAACGTTCATTTATTCATTTTTATAGTTTTATTTATTTGAGAGAGACAGCACTAGTGGGGGAGGGGCAGAGAGAGAGGGAGACAGAGAATTCCAAGCAGGCTCCACTCTGTCAGCACAGAGCCTGGTGTGGGGCTCGAACTCACAAACCATGAGATCGTGACCTAAACCCAAATCAGGAGTCAGACACTTAACTGACTGAACCACCCAGATGCCCTAGGAAACATGCAGTTTTAGTAGAGAAGCATGTGGAAGCAATTGTGGGTTACCTTACAAACCGTGAAGTGTCTTAAGGGAGGAACCCATAGAACCCTATGAGACCTCAGAAGAGGGAGAGATTGAACTAAGAGGCTCTGGGAAGGGATTCTGGTCCCAACTTAGGCTCTGCATCATGTTTCCCTCTATTTAATTTTAATTATTGATCCCCTTAGGCTATCAACAATGACATGGTACAGGAAACCCAGTCCAGACGAGCGAAAGCATTTTAAACTGGAGTAATTTGAGGCAAATGGAGTATTTGAAAATTGCCAGCCGTCTAGATCCTACACGCCCAGGCTAATATGGCTGGAGCAAAACCATCTTACTATCTTGTAGGATAATAGTAATCCTACTAAATTTACCTCTCTGATTAAAACAATTTCCACCAACCCAAGAGTCCCTCAATCCCATTAACTTAAACCTTTGGTTTCCAGGGCCATCCAGAAGGTACAAATTATACTTTCAATGGATTTTTTTTTTTCCTGAAAATAGTTCTTGTTAAAAATTTTACTCCTCTCTCCTTGGAACTTTGAAATGATTGAATTAACAGTGCGCTGGAGGGTTTTAGGGGGAAAAAAAACTTAAAATGGGGGAAGAGTCTTCACCAGCAGTATAATAGAGAGCCTGCGTGGAGCCAGGTTTGGGGGAGGGAAGACCGTGGTTACCTTCTCCTAGCGGTTGATGACATGCCAGGGGACCTTAGGCAAGTTCTCTGGCTGAGTCTGGGTTTCTTCAACTCCAACCAGGGTATGATTATCTTGAGCCTTGATCCTTCACATGTGGAGTCATGAGCTCATGTCTGTTCTGTGTACAGACTTTCTTGAAAGGAAGAGAGCTACCTAAATACAAGGTACTTGTACTGCTCTAAGGTGCTTGGAATCTTAATAGCCTTTTCAACTGCATCCAAAGTGGGCTTCTCTTTGTAAATGCTTTAAGTGGCTGAGAATCAAAGCTGAAAAGCGTTTTGTTTTTTTCCCCTTTTATGTGTAGGATAGGGTGACTCCATATGTTTAGAGTGTGCCCAATTTGCCCGTTGGTAGAGAGTTCCATAAACAGAATGCCCGGCCGTTGAGATCCTATGTAACATACATAGTGGCTGGAACAACACTGCCTCCTTCTTTGCAGGATGGTAATTTTTCTCCTAAAAGTCTAATTGGCTGAATCATTGGTCAACCAATCAGAAGAACTTCAAGTGAAATATAAATACTTGGCTTTGAAATTCATTCAAGAGGTACCAATTTTGTTCTTGGTTAATATTCATTGAACTGTCCCAATAATGAGGTTGCTGACCACTTTGGAATTTTATAGCAAATATGAAATAAGTTTGTCTGCCAACTTCCTTCCCCCTCGATTCTTAAATTACATTAAATTTATCTGTTCAGTTAAACTTTTCATGTGTTTCATTTTTTTGAAGGCATATCATTATTTGAGTTTCCCTAAACTGGTGATTTACAGAAGACTAGTGCTGGGGGGGTTATCTAAGACTCACCTTGGGAGCTTTAGTAATTTAGGGACAGGGGTCCCAGAATCTGGGTTTGTTTAATGTGCTCCCCAGCTGGGTTCGGAAACCAGTGCATTAAATAGCCTCTAAGGTGTACCTATGGTAAGTGAAACAAAACAAAACAAAACATCTAATAGTGATAGCTGCTACTTTGCTGAAGGTTTACTTTTTGCTGGACACTGAACTCATCTCCAGATATTTTCTTAGTTGATCCCCATCACGATCCTCCAGTGCCATTACTATTATGCCCATTTTTTGAATGAGGACCTGCCGTTTAGAGGTGTGAAGAAATTTGCCCCAGGTCATAAGCTAGTATGTGACAGAGCCAGGATTTGAACATGTCTGACTCTCAGTCACCATGCTGTCTTTTATCCCTCTGCTACACGGTCTCCCATCTAGCCTGTTCAGGACTGTGTAGAAACCAGATAGGGCACAAAGGAAACGTAAGACATAATCCTTACCCTCAAGAAGTTTCCTATGTAATCAGAATGAAAGGAAAAGCACTTACTCACTGATGGCCAAAGGACACATGGACCATAGAATTCAGTGTAAAATACTAAAGTAGAAAATTAGAGTAATCCCAGCTCTTATTTGTTGATTTATTTATTTATTTTGGCCTTTCAACAGAAAACTGACTATCACTGAATTGGTAGATTGATTTTGTTTTCCTGTTGAACTGCATGGTTGTTTTGCTGTGATTTAAACAGAGAACTATCCTTTTTGAGGTTCCAACACGAGAAAGACTTTATTAATGTCAGCATTACACTATTTCGAGGAGATGAAATTTGAGCATCAAACCGTCTGTTGTGTGTATTCTATTTCCTCACTGGTCTGGCTGGAGCAGAAGTCATTTAACCTGTGCAAAGTACCATGTTAAATAGACTGTTAGTTCTCTTTTCAGAGCCAACTGTAAATTAGAAAGGTATAAGGAGCTGAACATTCAGAAACCTCTTAGACAGGTTAGACTAACCCTCCATTCCCAGCAGATATTTACATTGCTAAGAAGATAAAAGCACAAAGGACCCAGGCGCTGCTAAGAATCAATTTAGGAAGTACACAGGGCTAAAGCCAAATAAATCACTAATCTTGGAGAGGCATTCCCTGCTTCTGTTAGTAACCAAGTTCTTCAGGCAAGGGAAGTTATGTGACTATGGCAGGTGGGACATACCCAGTGTAGAGTTCTCCTCTCTTTATTCCCTTTTTGAAAAAAAAAAAAAAATCCTGTTTTACTCAGAGGAGGAAATTAGATTTTCCAGGATCCTTGTGTCCATCTAAACATCTGGCTCTCCACAAACCATGTAAGGTTTATCACCAATGGTTTTGGTCAGAACGGGATCCCTCGAGACTGCTACTTCCATTTACCCCCCATCCCCACTCCCACCACACATACACAGCATTTATCAGGCTATATTTTATAGCCCAGTTTACTTCTATGTGTTCCTACCACACAATTCCATGAAGTAAGAAATGGTTTTAATTTTGTTCGTTATATCCTTAGCACCTAGCCAGCACTTAGCTGGTCTGAAACAGAGTAGGTGCTCAANCAGCCCAGTTTACTTCTATGTGTTCCTACCACACAATTCATGAAGTAAGAAATGATTTTAATTTTGTTCGTTATATCCTTAGCACCTAGCCAGCACTTAGCTGGTCTGAAACAGAGTAGGTGCTCAATAAACATTTATTGAATGAATAAATGGGTTAATCAATGAGCAAACAAATTTAATAACATTAAAGCCCAGGTGAAAGGATGGAAATTTTAAAGACATCCTTTGTGGCCATCTCTTTTTCCAAACTGTATGCGAATACACCATGGCTTTAGGGATTACTTGGCACAACTTAAGTTTGTTCCTATTGTGTGTGGACTTAACCAAGACTTTATTTGTTTGGCAAGAGTCAAGAGTCATAGAATTGCAGCTAGGAAACCTCTTTCTTGGGTTTCATATTTCTTTTGAGTGACAGAAGACCACAAATTGACCAGAAGACAATTACAGGGTAATAGACTTTTATTACAAACTGATAATAGAAGATGAAAGTGTGCGTGGGCCATACAAAGGGGAAGATTAAATGGCAAACCCCAAAGACAAGTACAGGTGACACAGCAGGAAAGAAGGAAAATTGCCAGGAGGCGCTTCTTAGGGGGAAAAGCCTGTAAAAAAGAGCAGTGAAGTGGAAACCAGGACAAAAGAGTGAAGTTTGTTGATGTCATTGTGATTTCTTAGTTGTCTCTGCAGCACCTGAAAGAAAATGAAATGAAACCTACATGCGGAGAGACCGATTTCTGAGCTACGCATTTTTCAGCATGCTTCTTCCTTTTCTTTGCTATGCCTTTGCCAGCTTGTTCTGAAGCTAGAAATAAACCAATTCTTTTGTTCCACTAAGCATCCGTTGAGTCTAGTGGTACCATGGGTGAATGAGGAAGTGCTAACTTTGGACCCATTCATTTGAACAACTTCTTGGGGAAAATCAAGGTTTGAGTCATTTTGAAATTTCTCTTAGGACTTGCATTGACCCTAAGAAGATCCTGCCTTCCTAGTAACTAGCTGGGATATTGCTTTTGTGTCCCTGCAGCAGCAACAACAACAACAACAACAAGAAAACCAGGACTAGTAGCCCCTGGGTTTTGAAATTACTGCTTGTTTATTGGTTGGAAAAAGTTGATACTGTGTAATTAAGTATGGCCATTATTGAGTTACATGCGCTTCCGCTAATGTGCCATGTTTCCAACCCCAGACCTTCTGTTAGAGTGGAACAGTCTGTGCCACCCCCTGATTTAGGGAGGTTCCCCCTCCCTAAAGAAGATGTCCTTCTCCTTGATGCTGACTTGGAACCCTCTTTTATCTCTATTGTACTTAAAAAAAATTTTTTTTTAACGTTTCATCTTATTTTTTGAGAGACAGAGTGCGAGCAGGGGAGTGGCAGAGAGGGAGGAAGACACAGAGTCCAAAGCAGTCTCCAGGCTCAGAGCTGCCAGCCAGAGCCCAACGTGGGGCTCGAACCCACCAACCATGAGATCATGGCCTGAGCTAAAGTCAGGCACTTAACTGATTAAGCCACCCAGGTGCCCCCATTGTACTTCTAATCATATATTTATTTTTAGAATCAAGCTTAACATTTTCAACATATTTTCCAGCTTATTTGCCTATTATTGCTTCTTGCATACAACTCTTTCCTTCTAAATTCAGCTTCCTTCTTGCTGAAATAAAGAATTTAGCACAAATGGTTGTGAATGGATTGATAACAGTTTTATTTTTAATAGCCAGAATATTAAAACAATCAAATGTCCTAGGTCAGTAGCTAAACAAAGGGTGGTACATCCATACTGTAGAATACTACTTAGCAATGAGAAAGAACAGATCATTGATACATGCAGCAAGTTGGGTGGATCTCAAGGGCATTGTAGGAGTCTGTTTATGTATTGCTCATGAAACTACAAAATTATAGAGATCGGGAACAGATTAGCAAGTGCCAAGTGTTAGGAATGTTTTGGGGGTGGGTGTGACTATAATGGGGTAGTATGAGAGAGATCTCGGTGGTAATGATAGTTCTTCGTCTTGATTAAAGAGGTGGTTATATGAATCTACATGTAATAAAATGAAATGGAACTTAACACATATAGTAACAATGTCAAATTCCGCATTTTGATGCTGTCATGATTCTACGAGCTGTCATCACGGAGAGAACCTGGGTGAAGGGTACCTTGGACTTCTCTGGACTTTACGTACCCTTTTGATTGCTTGTGGAGATGTCCCCTGCCCCCCACCCCCTTCCAATTTCTAGACTATAGGGGTCTAGCAGTTTCTCTAGGCCATTAGAGGAAGTGTTTTCAGCCCATTCCACAGACGGGGATGTTATCCCAGGCTCTAGTAAAGGTGTTAAGCAAGAGCCCAGATTACTCTCTGGCCACATCTTTCATTTTCAAATGAGCCTTGAAACTGAGGGTGCCTGGGTGGCTCAGTCTTTTAAGCGTCCAACTTCAGCCGAGGTCATGATCTCATGGTTCATGGGTTTGAGCCCCGAGTCAGGCTGTGTGCTGACAACTCAGAGCCTGGAGCCTGCTTCGGATTCTGTGTCTCCCCCTCTCTCTGATCCTCCCCGCTCATAGTCTCCCTCTTTCTCTCTCTCTCTCAGAAATAAATAAAACATTAAAAATTAAAAGAAAAAAAGAAACCGAGACGCCAGCCCTGAGGGTCTATGTTTATAAGGCACCTCCCACATTAGCTTCCACTTACTGTTCTCTTCCTTTTGGGCACCTGATAATTTCTTTGCTTTCAACCTCAGCTATGCATTATATTTTGGTGTGTGATGTTTTATTCAGTACCCTTGGTGTTTTTAGCCTAGTTGGAGCAGGGTAGGAGGAATGGTCCATGGGGCTCGGAGGCCATTTCTGTCAGTTTCTGTTGTTACCCTTGCACGCTGTTTATAATTGTGTTTCTGTCCTTTCCTCCCACAAGACCATGAGTTCTTGAAAATGTCAGGGACCAGAGCAAGCTATTTCATCCCAGTTCCTATACATAGGGAGTGCTAATGCATATGTGCATTGAATGAATGAATGAATGACCCTCTAGAGTTTGATGGAAGAGAGCCCAAGTAAAATAGTTTTTTTTTTTTTTTTTAAGTTTATTGATTTATTTTGAGAGAGAGGCAGAGAGACATGGGGCTCAGTTCCACAAACCATGAAATCATGACTTGAGCCAAAATCAAGACTCAGTCGCTCAACCGACTGAACCACCCAGGTGCCCCAAATATAATAGTTTTTAAGTAAGATAGCTTTCGAGATTTTGTTTTAAGTTGGCTCCATGCCCAACATGGGGCTTGAACTCACAACCCTGAGTTCAAGAGTCGGATGCTCTATTCACTGAGTCAGCCAGCTGCCCCGCAGGATTATTTTTATTGACTTTGAAGAACATGTGTGTCTTTGTGGTGCTTTGTGTAGCATAATCCCTTTAAATACAAGAAATGCACGTGATCTGCAATATTAATTTAACAGATTTAAAGTAGGAAATAGCATGTACAAAGAAAAAAGAGGCATGTAAGGGTGAGACAAGGAGTATTTCCTCCCCTCCCTTTGTGTCCCTTACTATCCTTTTGGGTTTTAGAATTAGGACACCAGGCCCTGATAGAGAGGAGGTGTGTGGTCTCAGGTTCAGGGTCTCAAACTGCATTCTGCAATGCTTAGAGTTCATAGGGGTCTGCTGGGGCTGAAGGGGGCTTAAGCCAGAGAGCAAGTGGATACACCTTTGAGGATCCCCCTCTCCCTTGGTTTTGGCACATTTAGAGACACTCCGGTTCTGCTGTCAGACTGCCCTGCTCAGACTGCTCCGAATTCCTCCTCCTATCCCGACAAGCTGAGTAGGCAAGTGTCTTAATAACCTCAGGTTCTTCAATCTTACAATGGAGATACTACAGGTATCTAACTATGGACTTGTTGACGAGATCTCTGAACCCCTTACACATTAAGAAAACCTGGACACCTTTTTCTTTTTCTTTCTTCTTCTTTCAATTTTTTTTACAATTCCCTCTATATAAAAATACGAATAATACCACAAAGTTTGGTATACTTTAGCGTTTACAAGTGTATGGCTTTGCCACCTGTACAGTGATTGTGCTATTTCCAAAGTCATCATAGGTTTTATTTAAAAAGTATGATTCTGTAGTGCAGTGTAGGTGGCATGGTTGGGTTATTGAGCAGAGGGTTTAAGGTGGCAAAATTGTGCCCTCTTCTCTCTCTCTGACTTACTGATAACTTCAAGATTACATCAGAAGTCCAAATTTGAGGCCACTGAGGCTTATAAGGTCCTTGTAGACACTGAGCATAGTAATTCTTCAGTCCTGACGCTCCCACGTTGGGTGAGAAAGGCTTTAGCTTCCCTCTCTCCTCTGTCAGCTCAGCCTCCAGAGTGGAGGGACCCCTCGTTCAGGATCCCAGAGGTGAGGTGATTGTGATCTCAGAGCTGCAGCACTGCCCTGGCTGACTAACCCTGTTGCGTTGTTAGAGAGTGTAACCTGCCTGACCGTGACTTTCCCAAATAGGTACTTTTGGTGAAGGTAACCGACCTGGCTACACACTTCTCCACTGAGGCACTGGAGTCGGGAAGGAACCATGGCTAAGAGCCTTCACCAGACAACTCCAAGCCCTCGGCATGCCCACCTCCCTCCCACCCTCCCCTGTTCCCCAGTGATCATAAGCAGAGAAGATGTGGCTGTTTAGTGGGACTGACCCTGACTGTTTGAAAATGCCCTGTGTGTCTCTGAGCTTAGCCCCTAAGGATACGTATCACAACTTAGGGGCCCAGACAGAAGAGAATGGAGCACCGAGAGAAGGCGGCGTGCGTTTATTTCTAAGCCATTTCTGAGGCCTGGCCCCGCTTAGAACTTCTGTGATTTTCACCAAGTCACTTGGCTGCTGTGGGCCTCACTTTCTTCGTCTGTAAAATGAAGAGACCGTATCATATTAGGGGTATTTGTTTGTTTGTTTGTTTCGTTTAGAGCATCGGAGGCTTTTCCACAATATCTGATACATAAAACCGACAAACAGAAAATTGTTCCTAACGCAGGAAGGCCTGGAGCCCTGTTCTCTTGTCATCTCCTGCTACATCCTCTAATGTCACCCTATAAAAATACCCCCACAACGTCTTGTGGGTGCAAAAACCAGAGTGACAGCCAAGGCATATCCAGATACAGCATTCTGGGACTCAGGGCCTCTGGTCCAGAAGGGCCCTGGGGTAGACATTTGTTCCCTCATCCTTGGCCTTTGTGAGCACTGGGCTGGCCGCTAGTCTCCGGAGTGTGCTGGTTTATGTCTGTGTAACTTCACGTATCCCTGGATCAGGATACAGGCTGTGGCGAGGCTGGGTGCTTCTTACAAGGGCTTCCACATCCTGTGAACGTTGGGTCTCCACCTGCCAGCTGCTGAGATGAACCAGCAATCCTTTCAGAGAGCACAGGCTTTTATCAATGAGGAGGATTCAAGGCTTATTTTTTTCCCCTTTGCTCCAAATAACACTCCCACTGTTCAGGCTTAAATACCAAAACCTTATGGTTTGCAGAGGCCGTGCCAAGAAGTCAATCATCAGTGAAACTGCAAAGATAATAGCTCCTATTGATCAAATCGGGAGAAGAATGGTTTGCCCTCCTGCAGAGGTCAGGGAAGATAAGGGCTAGAGTTTTCTAAAACACGCTTGATTTGCCTAAATTGGATAAAAATACATAAAAACACTTATGTGCTTAAGAGAACTGGTGACCAATTCAGGAAAACCTCACAAAAAATGAAAAGATTGGCTTGGATTAGTAAGGCATGAGAAATACAGAGTCTGTTCCAAAAGCCTGGCAAATGCGCTATTTCAAACCTCAGCAGTGAAGCAGCAGCTAACAGGGTTATGTCCGCATAGAGGACGGTTATTATCTGCCTTACTGGACAGAGAGGGAGGCACAAAAGATCTTTAGTGCCCACTCTATGCTGGATGCTGTGCAGGACCCTTTGGTACCATAATCTAATGTAATAATCCTTACTGCAGCCCTATGAGGTAGCTTTCATTGTCCCCATTTTACAGATGAGAAAATAGAGGTCAAAAGATGTTAAATAACTTGCTCGTGATCACAAAATTAGTAACTTAAATATCCAACTGTCTCCTAATTGGCACATATTCATTTGCCGTTACCACAGTAATCTTACACAAAGAGATGTTGCCAATCTGCTATTAAATGTCCTTGGAAATATCTCCTTTTGCCATGATGAGGAGATAGGAAAGAAGCTGAATCCCTTAGTGGAGATCCTACATGGTCAAGGCTGGTGGTTGTGTCTCTCTCTAAAGCTGCTATTAACCTTGGACTCGATGGAGCCAAAGCTGAGACGAACTGAACTTTCCTCACGTATAAATCAATCTTTCTTTTGTGGGGGGCGGGGAAGCTTATTAAACATCATTTTTTTTTTGTGAGGGGGGAATTACTAACATTAAACTTTTCACATAAAATCATCACCGTTTCTTTTAAAATATATGGCCTTGGAAGATAATATTTTTGAGGAAAGTTATTCATATTTTAAAATATTTTATCTGTTTTTATCATCACCCTATCGAGAAGCTGAACATGTGGTTATCTAAAGGAATCGATCTTGAGGCCAAGGACAAAATTCCTCAGAATAATCACAATCAGTAAATGAGCTTGTGAATTGAAATTGTCTTTGCCATAGTCTAAGAACCGAGTAGTAATTAGTGTCCAGGGACACATGGGGAATAATTTTACTGTTAGCAGTGCCAAGAATCTATTCATTTGTCATCGGTCCCAAATTATATTCAATCAGCAATTCAAACTCAGGTTAGAAAAACCAAGGGGCACAGAGCTAACTTTCTATAAAATTAATACTGTAAAATGAAACCTATATTTCTGGCAGCATAACTGTGAGCAGCAGTAAGATGAAGCTATGAAAATATTGCATGTAAATGCTGTCAAGATCTGCCTTAATCCACCACTTCCCCACCTTTTGCTTCTTTGCCTCAAATGCTGCCTTGGCTGCCATGCTTCTATTCCCAAGCTCCCTAAAGTCTGGGTAGTGGAGTGCCTGATGAGCCCTTTTCGGAGGCGAACCACAGCACTCCTCAGTGCTCCAAACAAGGGGCCATTATTCAACGAGCCAGAGTAGGTGGCAACAGGAACAGGGTTAGAGTGGATCTGTGGCTGGAGTCCTTCGTGGAGGGCCCCCAGGTATAGACAATTAGCGCTTCCTCATGAAATCACCTGCATGAAATACCCCTTCGTAGGACAGGTAGTTAAAACCAGAAGCCCTGCCTTCTACTGTGGCTTTGGGTGAAGCATTTTTTCCTACTTGGGATACTGTCTTTTTCTTTTCGTAGTTTGCAATCTTATAGGATTTAAGTTTTCTGCCATACTGTGCACCTGCCGTCAGATCCCCTTAAAAGAATTTACGCTGTTTTTAGCTCAGGACAGAGGAGGGGACTGGGACCGTCTGGGCTGGGGAGGGTACATGTGGTTTGTCTACCTTCTTTCCCACCTGCTGTTAGGACAGGGCAAGTCAAGGAGGTCTGCACAAATCAAACAGCCCTTTTGTTTCCGCTGTGGGTGGCAGGTTGACCAGAGACCCGGTAGACAAACTAGAAGCAGGCCTTTGCAAGGTCTCGGTGGATAAACATCCTGTTCTTGGCAAAGCTCACTGACTACGGTGTGTGACTTCTATGACCAAGTGGCAGCCACGCCCTATCAGTAAATAAGGAAACGGTAGAAAGTGTGCTTATCTAGGTAAAAGGTGAAGCCAGAGGGAGGTAAGATGAAAAAGAAATCAGGTTTCACAGACGTGAGTACCAGGCGGCATGAGCCACTAGGAGTTATGTGGGCAGTAGAGACAGACCTGGATTTGAATCCCGATTCTTCCACTTACTAAAAAGTTCACCTTGCATTTCAGATCTATTTTTAGTGGCTACCTAGAGCATTATGTTGGAAAGACTGTAAGGCAGATTGCAGATTTAATTGACAAATAGGGCCATAATTGATTAATGATGTCTGCACCAGATTGAAGGAAGGGGAACAGATTCGCCTGGGTGCCATATATCTAATGTTGTAGGCTCTGAGTTTTCCAAGATTCTGCTCAGTACTAAAGTTCTGTATGTACTAAAGTACATGCAGGGGGTGTGTGTGTGTGCGCGCGCGCTCACACGCACATGCTTAGCTATGGTCTAAGAGGAGATTAGCGCAACCCTATTAAAATGTGCTAGTAATATGGCATCATGGCTTAAAATTTCAAAAACAACAAAAACATTATTTGTATATTACAGTCTATTACTGCTGAAGGAGTTTTTAAATCTTCATAGTGCCTTATGCCCTTTCTATTGTTGATTTGCATGTTGGCTTTAATTTATGGTGGTTTTGAAAATTGTCTTTGGAGTTTGGTTACCTCAAATGACTCTCGTATTCAAAAACTTAGCTTTCCATTGTCCTGACTCTACGTTTCAATGTAGAGAAATAGATTTCTCCATTAATAGAAGTGCTCTCAACTCAAAACACAAGTGAAATCACCAACAAGAGCAAACTTAGTTCTTACTTTTCATGGAAACACTGTTGAATATATGAGTCTAAGAGTGATCTTCTAACAAAAAAATGAAGAGCTGATGTTTGATAATGTTCGATCATTTCTGCAGGTTTGTTTTGTTAATGAAATATTTGTATTTTACTTTTCAAGCCCATGTTTTAAAGAGAGAAACAAACACCACCTCTTTGACTCTGGCCTGCAGATTGCTCATCTGGATAGACTCTGCAATGCAGGCGCCTCTGCCTGGCAAGCAGAGCGGCTGTTCCAGTTTAATAAGCTATGGGATTGCAGGGGTCTCTCTCAGAAGGCAGTGCCTTTGGAAATCTCCTGTAATGCTTCTAACAGCCCATAAGTTACTTATATATTTAATATTACCCTTGTCTTTCTCCCCTCCCTTCTTTTTCTTTCCAGAAACAGAGTTGTCAGTCACTGCTGAGTTAGTGCCTACCTCATCGTGGAACATTTCAAGTGAACTCGACAAAGGTACACAATGGGGATGTACTGGGGGGGGGGGGGGGCGGGAAACTCCACTTTTAATCCTGGCGTGGCCTTCTTTGAAATCAGCTGCTTTTTAGATCCTTAGAAGGAGGTAGGGGCCAAGATAAATCCCTTGCTTACTTTGTGATTATTTAATATTTAATTACTTGGAATTCTATTATTTCTGGAGGGTTTTTTTTTTTCTCTCTCTCTCTCTTTCCTTTCCCTTCTTCCTCTAAAATGTTCCATATGGTAAAAATGCTTCAAGATGTGAAATAGGGTTGTTTCTGACCTTCCTGACACTGCATCTAGTGGATCTTATTTAGGGGATTTGATTCTGCCTGAGCCAGGATTGATCAGAGCTGTTTGCTGGGTGACCTTTTACAGTGAGTATTTGATGTGCTTGCAGGGTTCAGGGCAGAGTATTTGGAATGTTTGTAATTGCCTGTGCGTACAGATGGCAGCTTCCTGTGTGCACGTGGGGAACAGGTTCCTCCTGCTCTGAAGTTGTTGTAGTATTAATTAAGCTCCACCATATGCTAGGCACTGGTTACTCCACAGAGACCCTGTGTCCTGGAACGGTAATTCAGGGCGCATTCAAAGCCCCTGTACCTCAAAGCTCATCACACTTTTCCAGCCTTATTTCTCTTTAGCCCCCTTTATGTCCTTTTTTGCATCTCCAGCAAAATTTCTATGTCTTCTTATATACCCTGTGCTTTTCTGCCTCTCTGCTTTTGCCTAAGCTGTTCTTTCCATCTGAATCGCCTTTTTTTTTTTCTTGGCCAGTGCCCATTCTGTCCCTTCTGCACGCCACAAATTACTTATCCTTCAAGACCAAGAACAAATTCTATATTAGCCACAGTCTTATCTAATCCCTTGGCAGGAAGTGGCCTTTCCTTCTTTGGAACTCCCATAGCCCTTTTCTCTGTTCTTCCCTTAGCATTTTCTGTGTTATATCATGGTGATTTATGTACCTGTCTGTCTCTTTCTTATGTCTGAAAGTTCCTTGTAAGTAGGATTTCTATCTTATCCTTGTTCTTTTTTCTTTGTCTCCATCGCAAAATCTAACACAGACTCTTGCTCATAGGAAATTCTCAATAAATATGTGTGGAATAATGAGTGATAATTTATCTCAGGCCATATGAACACCTCTGTACATATATGTGCAAAACATGCAACAAACTTATTCTACTTAGGTTCAGGCATGATTCTAGGTTCTGGGATTCTAGTGATAAAGGCTCAAAAATCATCGTCCTTTGTGTCAGATGCCTTTTATAATCAGCTCTCTTTTGTCTGCTCATGTGTTCACTGGGAGTTATATTTCCTCTCTGAGGAGAGAGAACCTTATAAAATAGTAATAGGCAGGATTATTTTGATGGTTATACTTTATTAGGCACTTTAGGGTGGCAGGATAAGGTGAAATATCTTTTCACTTTAAATAAAAGGACATTGGGGCGCCTGAGTGACTCAGTCGTTTAAGCACCGACTTCGGCTCAGGTCTTGATCTCACGGTTTGTGGGTTCAAGCCCTGCATCAGGCTCTGTGCTGAATGCTTGCTCAGAGCCTGGAGTCTGTTTCGGATTCTGTGTCTCTGCCCATCTCCCGCTCACGCTCTGTCTTACTCTGTCTCTCAAAAATAAATAAATGTAAAAAAAATTAAAAGGACATTTAGAATAATTATCTATTGTTAAATTTACTTTGGACATTCTCTTTCTACTTTAGGATTGGAACAGGGACTGTATATTAATCCTCTCCATGTCCAGCACCCGGAACAATGCTTAGGAGGCAATATATTTTCAACAAATATTTTTAAATTTTTTTAAATGTAAAAGAAGACATAAAGCACACTAAATGTTAACTCAGTGCTCACTATGTGACAAGTACTGTGCAAGGTGCTTTCAAGAATGTGAACCTCGGGGGGCGCCTGGGTGGCTCAGTCAGTTAAGCATCTGACTTCGGCTCAGGTCATGATCTTGTGGTTTGTGATTTCGAGCACTGTGTCAGGCTGTGTGGTGACAGGTCAAAGCCTGGAGCTCGCTTCAGATTCTGTGTCTCCCCCTCTCTCTGCCCCTCCCATGCTCGTGCTCTGTCTCTCTCTGTCTCTCAATAATAAACATTAAAAAAAAAAAAAAAAGAATGTCAACTTGGGGGGTGCTTGACTGGCTCAGTCGGTAGAGCATCCAATTCTTGATCCCAGGGCCATGAGTTCAAATCCCACACTGGATGTGGAGCCTACTTAAAAAAAAAAAATGTGACCTTAACCAACAAGGTCTTTATGGCACCAACAGTAAAAGTGATATCATTGTACACTACCTGTTATTGATCAGGTTCCAGTTATGGCTATAAAAGGACATCAGTATGTGCTAAAAAGGCAACACAGCCACCAGTCAAGAATCTAGTCTGTCAGACTTTGAATTTCTGCCAGACCAGCACTGTAATTAGCAGTGGTTGCTTTTTAAGAAAGAAATAATATCAATAGTAGTGAACCTACTTGCTAAAAGGCTGGACTAAGACAGTCTCCAAACTTTTTGTTTGTTCAGCATGGGCCTTCCAGGGATTCTTGGTGTCATATTTCTCTAGAAGATAAATAGTATATGGTCTTTCATTCCCATTTAGAATGAGAGAGAACTGATTAATTCTTTTATTCATTGGCCAAATCTCTTTTGCTTCCTGCTCTGGTCTGGGCACTGTCTGAAAAATTAGTATTGAAAGATGAATGAGACCGAGGTCTCTGTCCTCTGTGAACACAGAGTCAAGTGGAAAGGACTGATATCTAAATGTATAATCAAAGCCTTCTGGTCAATTTGATAGATTGAGCTGCCAAGGGACATTCCCCCCTGATTACAGAGAGATGCTGGTGAAAATATACGATGTAAAAAAAAATCATTGCCAGGCTGGCACATGAAAAGGAGAAATCTCCAAGTACCAGAAGAGCAAACTCAATGGTAGAGAAATGATCAGCAAAAAGAAATTAAACAAAAGATTTATAAAGATAGAGGAAATGAGTACGGTTCTTAGGGGCTTGATTTTCAGTACCCTTTGGGGATCAGAACTGAGGCCATAGATAGGAAACAACCTCACTGCTTAAAGCCATCAGTGAGGAATGAATGGGCCAAGCATGTAAGAAGGAGAATTCTGCTGAGGATACGGTGTGGCCATCCATGAATCACCCTGGGCTGTTGGGATCACCCATGGGAAATACAAGCCCCAACCTATGCTGTATCGGGGTTGGGGGTTGAATTTTTTCTCATGTAGTGTACAGCCACCAACCAAGAAAACAGTGTAAAAATTTGGTCTGGAATTGATTAAACTCTGAGACCCTGACAGGGGACAACCTAAAACCAGCTCACAAACTGTCTCAACATCATAGTGCATGTTCCGCTCCCACCAAAAACAAAATTTTAGAAATCAAAACCACTAAATAACATCAGCAAACTCCTACTGATGTTAAGTTTACTTTTAAAAATTATAATGCATGCAAGAGAGGACTAAAAGAAGCCCACCATTAGCAAGAGTCAGTAAACAAAACACATGTTTAAAATATTTCATGGGAGGGGCACCTGGGTGGCTCAGTTGGTTAAGCATCCGACTCTTGATTTCGGCTCAGGTCATGATCCCAGATGTGAGATCGAACCGCAGTTGGGGCTGAGTGCAAAGTACGTAGACAAAGCTGCAAAGCCTGCTTCGAATTCTCTCCCTCTCTCTCACTGCCCATTCCTCGCTTATTCTCTCTCTCTCTCTCAAAATAAATAAATAAACTTTAAAAAAATGTTTCATGGGTGAGGAACTGGAGTGGCTCAGTTGGTTAAGCGTCTGACTTTTGATTTCGGCTCAAGTCATGATCTCACAGTTCGTGAGTTTGAGCCCTGCATTGGGCTCTGCCCTGACAACTCGGAGCCTGCTTGCAATTCTTTCTCTCTCTCTCTCTCTCTCTCTCTCTCTCTCTCTCTCCCCCCCTCTCTCTGCCCCTCCTCCACTCATTATCTCTCTCTCTCTCTCTCTCTCTCCCTCTCTCTCTGCCCCTCCTCCACTCATTATCTCTCTCTCAAAATAAATAAATATTGAAAGAAATGTTTCATGGGAAAAATACATACATACATAAAATTTTTCATGGAGATGAGGAAATAGAAGCCATAGGTCAAGTACAAGATAATATTATTTTAAAAAATAGATTTTAAAATAAGTAGAAATTCTAGAATTGAAAAGTAGAGTTATAGAAATTAAAAGTTCATCAAGTAGGTTAAATAGTGAATGCATTCAACTGAAGAGGGAAATGATGAACTGGAAGATAGATTTGAGACAATATGGCAGTTAAGAGAACAAACTCTGAGGAAGAAGTAACTAAATTTGAATCCTGTATCTGCTACTTACATTCTGTGTGACTCTGGGCAAACCACTCAACCTATCTGTGCTTTGGTCTTCTTGTTTGTAAGATGAGATAATAAAAGGTAATGACCTCATATGGTTGTTGTGAAAGTTGACCTGGCTAGCAAATCTGATAAACTAATTGCAGAGTAAGAAGTAACAGCTGGTTTGGGTTAATATGATTATTACTTTGGGCTTTATAGTAAAAAAAAATCATAGGTACTTTGGCAGGCTTGTAGGGAAAGCATATTTTAGAGATTTTAGATCTTGTTCAACCAGCCCACACCCGTTTTGGCCTTCCATATGTGAATGTTCACCCACACTAGCACCACACTTCTTAGCTTGATAAGCAAGGTTCTCCATGGTCTTACCTCTGCACATTTCCTCTCACTTTATCCCTTCCCCTGTACTTTAAAGACTTACCTTTTCTTTTTTAAGTTTTTTATTATTTAAACTATTAAGTAATTTAAATAATAATAAATAGTTTAATAAACTATTATTTATATAGTTTAAATAATTTAAATAATAATAAATATTTAAATAATTTAAATAATAAATAGTTTAATAAACTATTATTAAACTATTGAATAAGATAAGCTGTATCCCTACTTTGCTGGACCTTGTATTCTAGAGAGAGAGACAATGAGTGAATGCTTTCATCAGTCCCATCGACCATACCATCAACAACAAATGCTTCATATGTGGGCTACCATCTCACCCCACATCTATCTTGATCACAGTCCTTGCCATGCTGTATTGAAATTATCTATTTTGTGCTGCCGTTTTTTTTAAAGTCAGGGGCTCTCTTATCTATTGGCGTGTTCTTATCGCCCAACACAATGTCTGGTGTGTAGTAGGAAACATGATGCTAAATTGTTTGGGTTCATATCTCAGCTATGTCAATTCATAGCGGCTGCAGGTGAATACCTACTATGCGTGAGGCACTTGCTAGGCATGTTGCATGCATCAATTGAATTCATACCACCTTGTATGGTAGAACAGAAAGGCAGCTGAAGCTCACCAGGCTTAAAGGAGTTGGCTAAAGGGCACCATTGGTGAATGGGAATGCCAGGGTTTCTACCAAAGCCTCCAGGCCAAGTCCAGGGATCCAGGTTCAACATGGCACCTGGTTACACTGTCTCCTGTGCATTCATATCCCCTCCTCCTGTGGGGCAAGTCACATGCAGGAGCAGTAAAATAAACCCCATCATTTGGTATTCTTTAATGTCTTCCTCTTTACCCAGCTGCTCTGTTCTACCTATCAATTCCACCCTGGTTCCCCAGCCTCACTCAGGTCCTGTTTCTCTGTTAAATGAGTCCAGTCAGTGGCATTAAACAGTTACCTGTTTATCCTTTCCAACAGGAAATGAAATTTAAAAGAGACAAGGCCACCCGGGAAGAGCCGTTGAAAGCTACTATTGATGGGGCAGGGGGGTAATTTCTGAAACAAATGCTTTAGAACCAAGTACCTTCTAAAATAAATGGATCTACAGGGGCCCAACCTCAGCTCCCCTTGGGGAGGGGGTTTGGGATGGGGTGTGATGAGGGCCTCTTTCCCCTTCTTCCATTTTCAGTCACATGAGGTCTCAGAGGTTCTCTGTAGAAAGCCAAATGTTTCTTTTGGAGAAAGGACTGGAAATTGCACCCGTAGGTAGCAGAAAGGGAGGGAGCCTCCTACTTAAAAAAATACAGAGGCCTGCTTCCAACTGTAAATAGTTCTCTGTGCTGACAGACTAGATTTGGGGGTATTTTTGTCCTGGTTTGCTTTTTTAAATGGAGACATGGCTTTCTCTACTATCTTAGAGCTTTACACATAGTAGGGAAGTGTACAGTGTGGTTCTTATGAGCATGAGCTCTGGAGTTACTAGGACTCTGAGCTCCCTTTTGCTCACTGCTGGAGTGGGGGCATTTGTATCTATCACCTAAGACTTTTCCTGGTCAAAAAAAAAAAAAAAACACATCTGTGGGTCACACTTGTGTGTTGTGACAAGGGCATCTACTTGCGTGGTCATAATAGACAGATGGATACATGCTGGCCTCAGCCCCTTAGCCCACCTCTTCCCTGAGAACTTGACTGTCAAGAACAGTGACCAGGTTGTCTGGTTCAGGTGATTGTTTCCTTTTGTCCCCTTTCTCTGTTACTGGATTTGTCCTTAGCACTTACGGAGTCTATTTTTTTTTTTAATTTTTAAAAAATTTATTTCTGAGAGAGAGAGAGATACAGCATGAGCAGGGGAGGGTCAGAGAGAGAGGGAGACACAGACTCTGAAACAGGCTCCAGGCTCTGAGCCGGCAGTCAGCACAGAGCCCGACGCGGGGCTCGAACCCACGAACCGCGAGATCATGACCTGAGCTGAAGTCGGACGCTTAACCTACTGAGCCACCCAGGCACCCCTTAGGCAGTCTATTTAAACAATGTTGACTGACCTGTAGCTTGGAGCTTAGTTCACAGCTAGCTCAAATGAGGTAGCTGCATACTTTTCTTGTGCTCCTGATTATGGAGCCATGGCAGTGGGTTAAGGAACAACATAAGGATGGACTGGATCAGGAGTGTTAGTACTTGGCAGTCTAAAGAACAGTCCTCCTAGGACGGGGGTCTCTGAGAGCTTATGTCCCATCTTCAGAACTGGTAGCTGGTTGGAAGAATTCCTGGTGGAACTCCTAGGGTGGCCCTGTTATGTTTACAATGGCCCCAATTCAGTAGGTGTCAGCCTTGTTAGGGACGAAGGCCCTCCTCTGCCGATTGAGGTCTTTTTAGCTGGACTTAGAATCAAATTAACGTAAGGCAGATTAACAGGAGAAAATCAAATTTCATAGGTATAATCCATACAGACGTGAGATTCCAAAGCCAATGAGGCAACATGAAGCTTATAGAAGCTAAGGAGAAGGATAAGGCCTGAGGATACAAAGAAGAAGAAGGCCATTGTGCAGGAAGGTGAAGGAGATGTTTGGAAAAACAAGGTTGCCCTATTATGCAGATAAGTTTCTTAAGTAAAAGGGAGTCTCTGTTAGTAGCTGTCTTCTCCAGTGTAAATTGAGGCAGTTGAGGATCAGGAAGAGAGCTTTTCCTGCATCTGCTGGGTTTTGATTACCTTTAACTCAAAATAATGTCCATGCCACAGTGACCCATCTTGGGGCAGCCTACTCTTGGCCCCTGCAGCCTCAAGCAACATCTTCCTAATACTCCTAAAACTGGTAGTAGTCTTTTCTTCAAAGGGCAGATATCCTCTTCCCGCTATCAATAACAGAAGCACTTGGAGCCTCTGTGACCTCATATGGAAAATGGGAGAAGGGGTATTGATCCCAAAGTTTCACTGTAAGAGTTCAAGAAGTATGAAACCCCATCTCTATCCCCAGTACAGATGGGTGCTTGTTTCTGGTAGTTCTTGAGCTTTCCACTCCTCCTTCTTATGCCTAAGGGGAGAGAAGTATAATCTGGGAAAGAGCACTTGACAAGGAACCTAGATTCTGGTCCCAGTTCAACTCTACCAACAGGTCAGCGATCTGTCAGGTAAGTTCTGGACCTCAGTGTTCTCATCCACAAAAAGGGAGGTCTCAACCCTTGTTCTGGCTGCCTTACCCATTACGAGGCTCCAATGTTGCATGGCCTATTACAGTAGCCACTAGATGCCTGTGGCTATTTGAATACTTGAAATGTGACCAATCCAAAATGAGATAGATGTATTCTAAGTGGAAAACACTCACTGGATTTCAAAGGCTTGTTATGATAAAAAGAACTTAAAATATCTTATTAATAATTTTCATATTGACCCCACAGTTAAAATGATAATTTCTCATGTATTGAATTAAGTGAAATATATTGTAAAATTAGTTTTACCTCATCCCTTTTAATATGGCCAGTAGACAATTTAAAACTACGCGTGATCCTTCCATGTGTAGCTTGTGTTATATTTCCTTTCAAAGGTGCTGCTCTAATGAAACAACAGCTGGAATCCTAGGTAAATCTCGGAACCCATGTTTCCTCCTTATACCAGGAAAGAGATGTTCTCGTGTCCATCTCAACTTTCAAATTATTGGAACTACTTTTTATGAGAAGACATTTTTCTATAACTGATTCTGCATGTACATATAATGCTTTAAAATAGCTAAGTGTAAGGGATTATCGTTACCGATTATAATATGATCATTAACTCTCCATAAAAGGCAATATTTTGAGTAAGATCCCTTTTGTGCAGAAAAATTTGCAAGTTAGAAGTCTGAAGTACAGGCGCACCTGGGTGGCTCAGTCGGTTAGGCATCTGACTTCGGCTCAGGTCATGATCTCACAGTTCTTGGGTTCAAGCCCCACATTGGGCTCTGTGCTGAAAGCTCAGAGCCTGGAACCTGCTTCGGATTCTGTCTTCCTCTTTCTCTGTCCCTCCCCCACTTGCGCTCTGCCTCTGTCTCTCTCAAAAATAATTAAACAGTAAGGAAAAAAACAAAGAAGTCCAGGGGTGCCTGGGTGGCTCAGTAGATTGATCGTCTGACTTCAGCTCAGGTCATGGTCTCACAGTTTGTGGGTTTGAGCCCCGCATCAGGCTCTGTGCTAACAAACAGCTCAGAGGCTGGAGGCTGCTTCAGATTCTGTATCTCCCTCTCTCTCTCCTCCTCCCCTGCTCATGCTATGTCTTTCTCTGTCTTTCAAAAATAAATAAATGTTTAAAAAAAATTTTTAAAAAGAAGAAGTCCAAAGCACAAAGGGATTATAATTCGATAATGGTTACGTAAAGGACAGGGGCAGAACCCCAGAGCAGTGCGGGAAATTGCAGCTTTGGGGCACATTCAAACGGGGCCCTGACGATCCAGCATTCTCTCTCTGTCAAACTCTACCTTGCACTGCTCTCCCATGCCTGCTATGCACCAGAGGCACTCGCTTCCTTTAAGCTTATCCAGCAAGCCAAGCTCTTTTCTTGACCAGGGGCATTTGATATGCTGTTCCTTTTACCCAGAATCCTCTTTCCCTTTTTCAGATCTTGGGGGACGATTGTCATCCACTCAGATAAGCTCTTCCTGACCATTCAAAGTTAGCCTCCGCTATGAGTTTCCTTTTCTGTAATAGCAATTAATTAAAGAAAAAATCTGTTCTAGACTTGGAGGCAGTGAGAATACCTTCTTCCTTTTTTTAAAAAATATTTTTTAATGTTTCTTTATTTTGGAGAGAGAGACAGAGTGTAAGCAGGGGAGGGGCAGGGAGAGCAGGAGACACAGAATCTGAAGCAGCTTCCAGGCTCCGAGCTGTCAGCACAGAGCCCGACACAGGACTTGAACTCACCAACCGTGACATCATGACCTGAGCCAAAGTCAGATGCTCAACCAACTGAGCCCCCCAGGCACCCTGAAGAATACCTTCTTGATAGGAAGGCAGGGGGCTGATTTCCAGGTGTACTGGCTCTGCTTTGTCCCTTGCCAACTATCCCTTATTAGTTAGGTCCCTTCACCTAGAACCCAGGATGGAAGCATGTGACGTGGAGATCACTTCCCCTTCAACCAAGCTGTGCTCTCCAGGACTCTTGTTAATCCTTTTTATTTAGAAATCTATTTTTTTTTTAGTGAAGGAACCTCCAAAATGAGGCCTATGGAATTCTGTCATAAAATACAGGGAAAATACCCCATTATGGTATCTTGTTTTTCAAAGCCTGCTCAAAGGGGAGGGGCCTGCAGTTGGGCACCACTATGGGAGCAGAGGCGTAGCCTTCGCACTCAGGGGTCTTTCCAGCTCCTGCTCTTGGCACCAGTTCGTCCTGTCAGCCCTCCTATTCCCTCCTCCCTGTGCTACTGTCAGTAATGCATTCAGCTTAGAGGGATGAGGCCCTAGGGTGTCCCACAAAAGGCCAGGTTGACCGTGTGAAGAGCGCAGAGCTCCCTGCTCCCAGCAACCACCACCCAGTTGAGACAGAGGAGCAATCACACAAGCTTGGAGATGTTTATGCTCCTATTTTTACCATTTACAATGGGCATAGAGATTTATCTACCTCTGGTCATGGATCTCAGGTTCTTTAGTCCCTTGGTACCATTTTCAGTAGTTGCTGGCCAAGCCCAAGCGCAGTCTTGGATGTATAATAATCGGGAGGCAACAGAAAGTTTCTTGATTTGCTCAGGCCATCCTTTTCCTTGCCTGCATATCTTTTAGTTTGGATTCAAACCTGTCTGCTGAGGGACCCCCCACCCCTTCTCACCCACTTTCAGAAATGGCTTTGGTGTTTGGTCTCAAGCTTCTTCTAGAAATTTGTGGACTGAGGTCCTGTTCAAAGAGATCTTAGGCCTTTCTCGTCCTGGGCCTATGGCTTTGGTTAAGCTTTGCTCAAAGGCTCATAGGGACTTTTGGGCTTACAGGCCTTTTGGCTAAACGCAGGAGAAGGATGATCATACAAAGTGCTTTCCCATCTGGCTCCAGCCTCAGTTCCCACAGATCCTGACCCTCTGTTCCCGCTTGCGATGTTGTAGAACCAAACTAGTAATTGTTTCCCACCTTATTTCAGGACTCTGGGAAAACTTTGGTGCTTGCTATGATGAGAGTACCCTTCTCAACCTTTTGTCATCCCTGTAAACCCAGTTCAGACCTCACCTCTTCAAAGAAGCCTTTCCTGACACCATAGGTAACCATGCCTTACTTTGTGGGGGACATGGGGAAGTGGATGAGCCTCACCACACACTGCTGAGTGATGCTTATTGTCATGTTTTTCCTCTCTTTCCCTTCTTCCTCATGCAAGAAATACTCATTAAGCATCTTCTTCATTTTAAGAAGAGGATCTTCTACTCTTAGCAGGAGGGCCAGCTTGGAGGAGCATTGTGGAATGTGAGGGCAGCAGAACAGCTTGCCAGGAATCTTGAGATCAGGAATTACATCTTATTTATGTATCCCTGTAGCTCCGACTCTAGTACAGGTGTTTGACTACATAGAGAAATAAACAAGTGACTAGTAGAAAGCAGAACACCAAAGTTGAAAGGTTCTTTAGAGTAGTTGTTTGCAAACTTTGGTGGGCATCAGAATCACCTGGGAAGACCCAGATTCATTGAAGCAGAGGAGACCCTAATCCTCTGTATCTTTACCAAATTCCTGGGTAATTCTGATGCCCACCAAAGCTTGAGAACCACCGATAGAGCTGTAGCTCTTAACCTCAGCTGTAATTGTAATTATCTGGGGAGTTTTAAAGGTTATTAATGTCAGCGTCTGTGCCTCACCCCAATTCTGATTTCATTGCTCTATACAGTCTGTACCTGAAGAGCTTAACTGTTCCCCAGGTAATTCTAGCCTGCAACAAAGTTTGAGAACCACTGTTTTCAAGTTCTTCCAGGCTAATCTGCACCGTAGTCAGCTCCTTCCATAATGTTCTCTAACAAGTGATTTATCCAGGTACAGAAGCTTGGAACTTTCTCCATATCTGCCCTTAATTTTCTGAGGTGGTATAGCGGAGAAATGGATTTGGAGGAAGAAGTCCTCGGTGTATATTTAAACTCTGTGGCTAAGTCAGATTCTTGAAAATTGAGTTTTGGTTAAGTGGGGTTTCAATGGAGAGAATGCCAGTCTTCCACTCTTTTGAGTACCAAATGTAATGACATGTTAAAGGGCTGAGTTCAGATCCCTGCCCTGATTAAATAAATAGAGAGATAGGTAAATAGATAGATACTAATACTGAGAACATTTTAAAATGTCTGAATGAGTTGGCATAACTCCATCACTTCTTATATATGGCCTTCAGGAGAATACCTCCCTGCCTCATGAACTATTAATAGCTGCCATCTGTTGACAGCTTTTCATGTGCCATAAGTCACATAAAGTGACTTACATGCATTATCACACATAATCTTCATAATAATTCTAAGAGAGAGTGTATCCATTTTGCAGATGGAAAAAAAAAAACACAAGCCTTTGAGAAATGTCATGGGCTGAATGATGCCCGCCCCCAACAAAGATATGTTCATACCCTAATTCCCAGAACCTGTGAATTTTACCTTACTTGGGAAAAGAGTGTTTGTTGATGTAAAATTAAGGATTTTGAGAAGAGATTATCTTGCATTATCTGAGTGGGCCCTAGATGCCTGCAAGTGTTCTCTTAAGATAAAGACAGAGGGAGATTTCATACAGACCCACAGAGGAGAGGGTGATGTGAAGATGGAGGTGGAGACTGGAGAGAGGCAGCCACAAGCCCGGGGATGCGGGGGGCCCCTGGAACCTGGAAGAGGCAAGGAATGGATTCCCTCCCAGAGCCCCTAGGGGGAACATGACCTTGCCGGATTTTGGACTTCTAGCCTCAGAATTGAGAGAATATATTTCTGCTTTTTTAAGCCACCAAGTTTGTAGTAACTTGTTATAGCAACATCAGGACTGATAAGCAGTTTGTCCAAAGTCACAATTGTAGTCAGGAAGCCAGAATTCAAACCCGTGTCCTTGACGAGTATACTATATTGCCTCCAACTGAATTGAAATTTGCAATAAAATGCCTTAGATTCATTTACTCAACAAATGGTTATTGGCAGATAAAACCAATACTGGGGGCTGGAGATGTAGTAGCAAACAAGACAGAAACAGTCTATAATTTAATGGAAGAGAGACTTTAACAATGAATTTCACATATATTAAAAATCATTTGAGTTTAACAGTGATAGGTGCTTTAAAGGAGAAGTTTGAAAACACACCTACGTAGAAAGAGCCTGTTACCCTGGACCAAAGGATTTTCGCATCCTCCGGGGCTAGGCCCTACTAAGTACCCACCTGAGGTAGGGGTCAGCCCTTCATCTTCTCCAGCTTGTCTCCTGGGAACCTCCATGCCTACATCTCCATTTTAGCCCTCCTGAGCTTGCAGGAGAAGTTAGTCCCCAAATAGGGCACGTCCCTCATTTGTGGGATAAGGACCCACAATAGGAGGAAGGCAGTGAGGGCTTCAGCAGGCAGTGAGCTCTGCAACCCATTACAGACATCATTATGAGGCAGTGAAGTGTGGGGAAACTGTTTTTAGACGAGGTTGGAAAATTTTGCATTCCTGTGCCAAGCAAGATTTCCTGTAGGGCCATGAGAAGCTCACTAATCATCTCTTTAGTTCTAAGCGATATTACTTCAGGGCAGTTCCTGTCAAGGCCCTATGCTTAAATATCTCTTTGCCTCGGTTTATTCCATCAAATGCTTCATTTGCTTTGAAAAAAGTTCCGAGACTTAGCTGGTCCGGCAGCTTACGGAGTACAACTCACCACATGCCTTGGAGGGCTTCTTGCTCTGCCCTCAATTGTTGCAACGAAGACAAACTTATTTTCTGACCGTTTTCTGCATATGATTACATTTTATGTGGGCCCGAAGTCAGACCTGACCAACTCCAGCCACTGGAATATGCTTGTGCAGAATTCAGAATGATTTGCAAGAATTTGCCATCTATTGCCGTAACTTATCTTCTGAACTCAGCTGAGTTTTCCCAGAGATCCTGCCCAGATCTCTAATGTCAAAAATTTCCCCAACACTTATATTCACTCATTCGCTCCACAGGTAATTATTGAGTGCCAGCTGCATGCCAGGCACTGCTCTAAATCTATAGTGGTAGAAGCACAAAATTCCTCTTCTGTAAACTTCACATTATTGTAGAGTTAGCAAATCTCTGTATGGGAAGTACTATCATAGCTAACACTTCCTGGTCTGTTCTGTCAATCATCCCACTAAATTTTTTTTAATGTTTATTTATTTTTGAGAGAAGAGTGCAAGCAGGGGAGGGGCAGAGAGAGAGGGAGACACAGAATCCAAAGAAGGCTTCAGGTTCTGAGCTGTCAGCACAGAGCCCAAAGCAGGGCTTGAACCCATGAACTGTGAGATCGTGACCTGAGCCAAAGTTGGATGCTTAACTGACTGAGCCACTGGGGTGCCACAACATCATCCCATTTAATTGCCATAAAAACCCTGTGAGTTAGGTACTGTTGTGTCCATTTTATGGCTGGGAAAACAAACTTACCGAGGGGAAGTGACTCAGGTAATAAATGGCAGAGCTAGGATTCAAATCCAGGTTTTTCTGACTACAATGTCCATATTTTCAAGGACTGCCAAGTTGTAAAATAATAATCCATTTAGAGGGAGGAAAAATAGAATGGGGTTATAAGCATTTTAGCTTATAGAATATCCTTTCTGGAAGAGGATATTCTTAATTATCCTTAGCTGATTTTTTAAATTTGTGTTTTCGCTCTACTTTCTACATTTTCTTCAGTAAATATCCTATACTCCCGTAGCCAGATAAAATATAAGTAAAATACATAAAAAATAAGAAAACTCATATATTTCTCCAAATAATTGAAAAAAAGTACTCAAACAAATTCATGCATGTTCATAGAAGCACTATGTGTAATAGCCAGGAGGTAGAAAGACCCAAAAAGCCCATTAGTGGATGAATAGACAGACACAGTGTGAGATATGCATGCAATGGAATATTATTCAGCCATAAAAAGGAATGACATACTGATACATGCTACAACATGAATGAAACTCAAAAATGTTACGCTGAATGAAGGAAGCCAGCTACAAAAAGTCCCATGTCCCATTCAAGTAAAAAAATAGTCATAATAGCTAAATATAGAGAGACGGAAAGTAGAGGTTGCGAAGGACTGGAGTAAGGGGTAACAGGGAACAACTGCCTAATGGGTATAGGGTTTCCTTTTCGGGTGACAGACATGTCTTGGGGCTAGATAGAGATGGTGGTTACATAGAGTGTCATAAATGTTTTATGCCACTAAATTATTTATTCCCTTTAAAATGGTTCATGTTATGTGAATCTTGTGTTAGTAAAGCAAAAACAACAACAACAAAAACACCAAATCAATAAAATAGACACATTGATAAGCTTTTAACATGGTATTCTTGTGTCCTGCTAGTGCCGTGAGGGTCACACAAGTGGGTTTGACATGGCCATGCTGATATTGTCTTCACTTAGTCATATTGCCCCTAACTCAAGTCATAGCCCTGGCATAGCCGCTAACTGATAAAGTAGGCTTGGGCCGGCCCCTTAGTTCAGAGGAACTTCGGGGCTCTCAGTTGTCATGGATTAAAGTCCTCTAAGATCAATTTTACATCGTAACGTGAGAATGTTCTGTAATGTGTTCTGTAAACTGTAAAGTTGGTCTGCGTATGTTTTCTAGTCTTTATTTTTACATCAAGAACCACCAGGTGATCAGAAATCACCCCCAGCTGGCGCCTGGGTGGCTTAGTCGGTTAAGCGTCCGACTTTCGCTTAGGTCATGATCTCGCAGTTCGTGGGTTCGAGCCCCGCGTCGGGCTCTGTGCTGACTGCCAGCTCAGAGCCTGGAGCCTGTTTCAGTCTGTGACTCCCTCTCTCTCTGACCCTCCCCTGCTCATGCTGTCTCTCTCTCTCTCCTAGAAATAAATAAAACATAAATAAAACATTAAAAAAAAAAAAAGAAATCACCCCCAGCTGCTTAACAGCCAGGAGTGTTACACGAACAATGACGATAGGTGGTAGGATCTTAGTAGTGTGTGTTTTTAGAGACTGTTGCTGTTGATACTGTTGTCTTTTATTTGTCCATGCTTGGTTCTTGTTTCTTTATTTTATAATAAAGTTTGTTCGGATGAATAGGGATGTTTGGGCCAGGGAACCGGGAGGGGGATAGAATGACCACACTGAAGACAAGATCTCAGAGAAAGTCTGTCTGCTGGTGATGGGCATCTCTCTGCTAATAGATCCCAGTGGGATTCAGGCCGATCATGACAGTCTCATCAGATCTTGGGTCTGGATCACAGGTAAATCCTGGGCAGACCTTGAGATGCTGCCCTTGAACTGAGTGCCTCTTAGGTGCTGATGACAGAGGGGTCCTGGTCAAGTCAGGATTGTCTGCTGTAGCCTACCCTTCTCGTGCCGCACAGATCTGCTAGGTGTGTCCTGTCTGCTCGCTGCTGCACTCATCCGCCTAAGAGAGACACTTGGGAAAGACTTGAGGAAATCTTGAAAGACCACTTAAGAATTCACCTAAACAACCTGGGTCCTTTTCCCCAGGGTCAGTGGAATCAGCCATATTAACTTTAGGAAAACTAAGGTCTCCAGGAGACTTTTGTTAGGAAATTGAGTTCAGCAGCCCAGATGTTTTGAGGTGAGGTGGGCCTGGAGGGTCTTCTGTGCTTATTTTTTTTAAGGTTTATTTATTTATTTATTTTGAGAAAGACAGTGCATGTGTGAGGAGAGAGGGGCACAGAGAGGGAGAGAGAGAATTCCAAGAATCACAGGGCTCGATCCCACAACCCTGGGACCATGACCTGAGCCGAAATCAGGAGTCAGACACTCACCTGACTGAGCCACCCAGGTGCCCCTCTTCTGAAATTTTTATTGCTATTCTCCTTAAATCATTTCCTTCCTTTAAAAAAGTCTAGATTTGAAAGTACTTGTAGAAGCTCAATGTATTTGTTGTAGAAAACCTAGGAAAATGAAATTATGTCAAAATCATATAGCCGCTGCTAACACGTATTCTTTTAGTCTTATGCACATGTTGTTACATATATATTTACCAAAATAGAACCATATTGGGGCATTCTCTATTGTAAACAGCATTTGTCTTTTAACAACATCACAAACCTCTTTCTGTGTCATTAAATATTTTTAATGACATCATTTTTATTGGCCTTATTAAATTACATGTTCCATTGTAGGGGCATTTCTTATTTAACCTATCCCCTGTGGTTGAAAAGTTAGAACTACTCCAGTTTTTTGTTGTATACTGGAATACTGTGATGCGAATTGCCTTACAGGGCCCAGGAAAGACAGTATCTGGCCTCATGATGTTATCATAAATATCTTTCTGCATATTTACAGTCCCTAGCAGTGCAGGAGAAGGTACTATTTGCTTCCCTTCGCCAACATTAGGTATTATTATTTTCTTAATCATTGTCCATTGCATTTTTTTTATTTTAAAAATATTTATGTATTTATTTTGCGAGAGAAAGCGAGCATGAGTTGGGAAGCGGCAGAGAGAGAGGAGGAGGAGATAGAGAGACTCCCAAGCAGTCTCTGTGCTATCGGCATGGAGCCCAACACAGGGCTGAATCCCACAAACTGTGAGGTCATGACCTGAGCCAAAATCAAGCGTTGGGTGCTCCACCAACTGAGCCACCGAGCCTCCCCTCAAAATCCTTCCAGTTCTTCAATACACAACTCAAATGCCACTTCCTATGAAGCTTCTTCTGGTTTCCAATCATATTTAGTGGCCCCTTCTTCATAATAATAATAATACCACTTTGTATTTTGATTTAGCCCCTATTTTACCCAGACTCCATTATAGGCTCATTAAAAGCAAGGACCCTGCTTTGATATGAGCTACACTGTTGCTCTACACACATTATTTCTGCTCCCACATAGTCTTATAAAAGAGTTTCTTCTGTTACAGATAAGAAAATCAAAGTTCCAAAAGGCTAAAGACCTAGTGTAATTTCATGTAGTCAGTTTCCTCTGCCCATTCCTTCATAAAGAAGCAATCTTCTCCCTAAAGATATTGAAGTGGACCCATGATTATTTTCCAGAAATTCCAGATCAGGAATGCTCTGAGGGTGTTGGTATACTTACTATTTCAGTTTTTTCCCATTTTTCAAATCCCATGACTCAGAAATTCTCAGTCCCTTGGTTTAATAGAAATAAACCAATAAACCCTATCTTAAATCTTTTTTTTTTTGGAAAGATATAAAAGTCTTATTAAGATTATTACAAATTGTCATTACGGTGTTAAATGTGTTATTGGTCCCATTGGTTTATATTTACAAAGATGCTTATAGAATACAGCTTTGGAAATACTTATACTAATAAAATTGACTTGATCCTAGTCCATAAGGGTTGCATTTTTCAAACAAGGGCTACTCTGTCTGGGGAAAAAATAATAAGCACAAGTTGTCACCTGATTCTAGAAGTCAGATGGATGAGGTACTTAGCTCTGCTATCCTGGATTGCATTCCATACTGAAGGTGGGTCCCTGTAGACTGAGCCCTCCCAGGATCAGCTTCTGGGGCAGGCAGCCAATGTTCTGAAGCAGCTGCCATTTTTCTTGGGTGATTCATGTGTGAAAGTGTCTCCTCCATAAGAATCTGGGTCATCTCATTCTTCTTCCCAGAGCCAGGCTCTTATCAGACCAGAAGCATCTCCTCATACAAATGCGTCCAAGTTAGAAAGTTTATGAATGATAAGGATAGTTGTTCACTCCAAATACATAACTCTTATGGTGTCTGACATCTCATATTTGGCTATGCTTTTTGTTCTCAACAGAATTGGGCCTTAGAATCTTGGAGCTGGTGTACACTTTGGTGCAACTTTAGAGACCCTTTAAAAATGATCATTATCTCTATCTTCTTAATTCAGATGGTTTATTTAACTCAGTATTTCTCTTTCCTGTTGTGAAGTCATAGCCTTGAATTTGAGCAAAGCCTTTTGCTCGTGTGTGTGTGTGTGTGTGTTTTAAACAATATTTAGGCATGTGCTGTGGAACTCTTCTCTACTGTGTTCCCACTACCGCCATCACTAACCCCTGGTCAGAGGAGAGATGACAATAGCGAATGAGCTCCCATGAACATCTACAACCAGCTCAATTTTATTGTTTTGAGTTTTTCTTTGCACCTGCTTTGTTTTCCTAGGAAAAATATCACAGGTACCCTCCTCTTCTTCCATTTTTATTTTACAAAGTACATTGTTCCTGCATGGAAGTGGAAACAAGGAGAGAGTGATACGTTTGAGTTTCTAGAAATGCCATCGAACGTTTGAATATGAAGTTGACACTACTTTGAGATCATTTAATCCAGTCAGCCTTCAGTTTAACAGACATGACTCAGAGAAGAGAATGAGTCACTTAATATCAACAATACTTCCGTGGTAGACATGAGACCAGACCCTGTTCCCCTGTTCTCACTGCGTAGCCTTAAAATATCACAGCTTCTAAGCAGTCTTCCAGAATTGCAGTGGGGACCAGACTGAGTAATCAGTCCCATCAGGGCTTGAGGATGCTACCAGGGCAGAGTGCATTTTGTTCTTAAATCACAGTCCTATCGCCAACCTGGAACTCACAAAATGAAATCCTCAATTAATTGCCTTTGTGTTCTGTGCTTACTTTTCAAAGGCAAAAATGGAAAAGGTAAGACACTAAATAAGGAATTTATTGAAAAAGCAATGTCCTGTACGGTTCCGCTTATATGAGGTACCTTGAATAGTGAAATTGGTTGAGACAGAAAGGAGAATGGTGGTTGTCAGGGGCTGGTGGGGAGAGGATGGAGAGTTGTTGTTTAATGGGTACTGGGTCTTAGTTTGAGAATATTAAAAAAGCTTTTTGAATGTATGGCGGTGAGGATTGCACGTAATGTGAGTGTACTTAATGCCATTGAACTGTTTGCTTAAAAATAATTAAAATGGTAAATTTTGTGTTTTGTATATTTTAACACACACACACACACACACACACACACAGAGCAATGTTCTTGATTCAGTCTTGAACCTCCATACACTCGTGTGTGTGCATCCTCAAACAGACTATTTTATTATATCCTAAGGAGCACTAATAACAAATGTATGCTTATATTTGCCTTGCATTTTTTGTTTTCAAAGTAATGTCACGCCCACGATTGCATTTTGTAACCATCAATACTATCATGAGAAAGGCATGAAAGATATCCTTGTTCTTATTATACAGATGAGTAAACTGAGGCCCAGAGTTACAGAGCTGACAGATGAAAGAGCTGGTACTGGAACCCAGGGCTTCTGTTTTGTGTTCTTAGAACCATGCAAGATCCAGTGTAAAATGTTTTAATTTTTTAAAATGTTTATTTATTTTTGAGAGACAGAGCACAAGCAGGGGAGGGACAGAGAGAGAGGGAGACACAGAATCCAAAGGAGGCTCCAGGCTCTGAGCTGCCAGCACAGAGCCCGATGTGGTGCTTGAACCCACGAACCGTGAGATCATGACCTGAGCTGAAGTCAGACACTTAACCAACTGAGCCACCCAGGCTCCCCAGTGTAAAAAGTTTTAAATGGATATTAACATATTATACTTACTAACCCTGGAAAGTAGACTCAAATATTTTAGAAAGATTTTCAAAGACTTTGAACACTGAAGTGGCTTGGAGGAGGTTTTTAAAATGAAAATGAAGTGACTTAGTCACTTCATTGTCTAAGCATTCTGATTAACTGAGGTTTTACTATACAGTAATAATACTGACAAACACTTTATAGGACTTTCCTATGTACCAAATGCTGTTCTACGTGCCTTACCTATATTAACTCATTTAGCAAAGTGTATTATTGATTATTTATAATAAAAGTTATCAAGACTAGCTTGTGCTAAGTACCCTCTGAAGTGCTTTGTATACTTTATATCACTTAATCTACATACCAGTCTGAGGTAGCAGGTATCACTGGAGCTCGGAGATGTTGAATAATTTGCCAGAGAACACTTGATAGTCAATAACAGCCAGGATTCAAACCCAGGTCCACCTACCTCTTTATCACCCAAACAGATGGGGTAGTGTGGGTCTTTCTAATCATTGCCATCTCTAAATATTAATTATGTCATTCAGGCAGCTGGGGTGGTATCCAAGACTGGATGCTGGTTGGCTCATAGTTTGCTTCTTGAGGGACTTCTAAGTTTCACCCTGAAATTCTTGCTGGAAATTTGATTCAGTTGTTGAAAGTGGAAGAAATACAGCTTTCATGTTCATGCGCAATTTGCTTTTTCATTTTCTTTTATTATCCTGAGACTTACTGTAAATCACACTTTCCCATCAGTCCTGGGGGTTCTGATTATGTTCATGGGGTCCAGCTAAGAGCAAGGGCAGTAAATTACTGCCACTTTGTTTGAAAATTTTTTTAGCCACAGTACATTAGCCGCTTTTGTTTGCTTTTCCACTGGTAGTGTGCACACTTTTATTCCAGAATTGGTGTTTTTTGAATGTCTCATTTGTGAATAATGTAGCTTGCAAAATGAAATGATTGGGGAAAAAGTATGCAAGAGTGTCCTGTTGGCATCTGTAAGATTTTGAAGCATTTATAGCTAAAATGAGTTATTGAATTCTTTCTGTCTTACTCACTCACTCTCTACATTTTTCTTTTTTCTTCATTCTCGTCTATTCCACTTCTGAAAGATCAATTGCGTATGATAATGACCAATACAACAACTATTATCAGGTAACTGCCTTTTTTCCAGGCTTCGTTAAGTATTTTTGTTTAGTTGAAAGACTGATAGATCACAGGGTCAGGGGATGCGTTTTATTGTAAGTTTCTGTTCCAAATTTCCTGACAGTTTTAGTAAAAAAAAAAAAAAAAAAAAAAAAAAAAAAAAGGAAGAAAACAAGACGAAAGAAAGAAAAGGGGAAAAAAAACCTTTTAAACCTTTTAAAAGGCAAAAATGCGGCTAATAAGAGCCAGACCATAAAGTGATTATCAAAATGTCAAAAATCACTACTTTTTCTTTATTCAATAGCATTAATCTTGAGGCACCTACCTTTCAGTAAAATCTCCCTAATGGCTTGAGTTGATTCTCTTGTGGGGCCATCTACAAATAGAGTGGCTTCTAAAGTGGTACCCAAATCCTCAATAGCTTTCAGTGAAGACATTTGTTTATGTTTTTAAAATCCCACCTTTTGATAAAGTAGCAAGAAAGGAGGCTCCCTGGCACAGCCTGGTAACCTAGAGTTCGAGGTTCCCCCGTGAGTCACGTTGTCATAATGTCCACAGGAGCATTCTAAAGATGCTGGAAAACAATGATAATTATGTGAGACCTGGTTGAATTGTGAAAATAAACTCTTTTTCCTGAAAATTTTCAGTTTCTAGAGTGGCTTTGGAAAGGACTTTAGTGTGCCTGAAAAAGAAACTTAAGTTAGAATATTGTCATTCTCATCAAGAATCCATACAATGTCTTGGACTTTATAATACTCACCATTGAGCAAGGCTACTTACTTTACAGGAACTCCCTGTTGTCTGATAACTGGTCCCAAGACCCATGGTGATGAGCCTTTAGCAACCATGTTTATGTTATGTAACTCTGCCCTCTCTGGAGAGTTGACTGGACCAGGGGAAGGGCACTTGACCCTGGTTGGGACAATCACAGTCATTTTCCTAGAACTTGGAATTGGGACCCAGAGAGAGCCAATGTTTATGAGTTGCTGATGGTGCCATGAGATTAACTTGGGGTAGATAACGTGAAGTGATCATCTTCTCTGGTGTGTGTAGAAAAGCCAAGAAAGCTGGTTTGCAAAGAGAGGAGATTTAAACAGATTCATAAAAAGAACCAAAGATAGACGGTGGAGGGGGAATTCTGACCTGGTTCCCAGAAGCTTTCCAGTCTTGGTTCCTGTTCCTCTTGAGGCCTGGCTGGACCCCTTGCCAGAGTTCCACAGAAACCCTTGCATTCTCTGGCAAATTCCTCATCCACATCATCTGCTCTTTCTCACTCCAGCTTGGGTTAGCTTCTGTTACATGCAACCAATTAGAGTCTTAACAAAGATGAAAGACAGGGTGACTCTTTCTCTGATATGTACTTGTTTGATTACAGAGATGACCAAGTAAACAAATAGATGGATGCTCATACTTACCCTCTGATACCCTAGAAAGTTTGAGCTGGGAACAAACCTCAGAGATGTCTTAGTCCTATCCTCTAATCAGATAGATGAGGAAATCAAAGACCCTAGCTGGGAAGTGATTTACCCAGGTTCACACACAGCCACGACTTGATCCCTGATCTCTTTCTAGGTTGGCTTCATGGTGCCATCCATCTGTCTGTCCATCCATCCATCCATCCATTCAACCAGTAAACGTAGAGTGAGCAAGCTTCCAATGCATGGCAGGTCCTGGAATTCATGCTTTCTGCATTGAGCAAACTGTGTGATAGGATTAAAGTTCTTTATGCATAGTCTCACTTCATTCCATGGGGTTTCCCATCTGAAAGGGCATTTTACCACCTTTGCTAACCCATTATAACAGCAAATTTATCTAGAAATCTCCCAGAATGTCTTCCTATCATATATTCTCTGTGCCTATCTTGTGGCACTCTTTTTTAATATCTATGATAATCTGTGTTCATATCTTATTTCCTTTGGAAGCCCTTTGAAAACAGAAACTGGGTGTGAATCAGTACCTTCACTTCCTCATACAGAGTCTGTCACAAGATACATCTTCAGTAAATGTCTGCTCTTCTGGAGAATTTATTTTACTCCTTAGAGTCTCAATGGAGACTGTGTATCAGTTATCTATTGCTAGGTAACAAAACACTGCAAACTTAATGGCTTCCAAAAACAATCATTTATTATTATCTGTCATGTTTCTGGGAATTGACTGGGCTCAGCCAGATGATTCTTATTCAGAGTCTATCATATGGTTGCAGTCAGATGGTGCCTGAGGCTAGGTTATCTTGAAGGCTTTCTCATGTACATGTCTGGTAGACATCTGGGCTATGAGAGTACTCAAACAGAGCTGCAACAGCTGGAGCTCTACAGGAATCTAATCTCTCTCTCTCTCTCTCTCTCTCTCCCTCTCTCTCCCTCTCTCCCTTTCTCTGTGGACTCTCCGTATGGTAGCCTCTCTGCATGGTGGTCTCATTGTAACTGGACTCATTACATGGTGGCCAAAGGCTCCCATAGAAACTGCCCCCAAGAGAAACTGCCAGAAGCTACATAGCCTTGCCTAACCTGGCCTTAGAAGTCACCTCACATATGTCACTTCTACAACATTCTCTCTCTTCAAAGAGTCACAGAGGCCCTGCCAAGTGTAAGAAAAGGGGGCACACACTCAACCTTTTGATGAGAGGAGTGTCCAAGAACTTTTAAGACCTGTTTCTGCATCTCTAATTTATCCTTCTTCACATAAGGGGGATGTGAAAGGATTAATACATTATCTCTGGCCCCAAGAAGCTTACATTTGAGTTGGAAGTCATGGTTCTTGGGGCAGCTGCTAGTTTCTGGCTCCACTGACAGCTACATCTTTTCTGACTACTCTGCCACTGCTAGCCATAATCAATCCTAGTGACCTAGTGTTGTGACCTAGGAGTTAGTATGGGTCAGTAGGTAGGGTCAGGGTCTTATTTTCTCATAAAATTCTTGTGTGCTGGACTTTGTCTCAGACCCTCTGGAGGAATAGACAGAAGACTCATATTTGGGCCTTGCCAAGAAGGAGTGAGAGACATTTCTAGAAGTGTAACTTAAGGAAATAATACAAAAGGGCAAAAAAGATTTAAACATAAAGACATATGCTGAAGCATTGCTTTTAAGAGTAAGTAAATAGGAGGGAGAACTAGATTTTCCCCAATTGGGGAAATCCTTTCATTGAGATCTCTGATGGAAATCTATGGTCAGAGATCTGTGGCTGCTTTTCCTTGGATTTCTGCAGTCCTATGTGCTTGGGGAGGAGGAAATAGAGATACAAAACCTAAGCCCCTCCAGCCCCTCCTCTCCACCACACTCCTCACCAGCTCTGTCCTCCTTGCCCTTCGGGATCAGCTCATATTTTCTGAAGCCCAGCTCTGGGCACGCATTGCTTGGCTTACTACTGTGTAAAAACTGCCCATTGCTGGCCAGATAAGGTAGAGAATGCTTCATTACTGTTTGAGGTCTTTTCTCATTCTTGGCCCAGCCTTTCTCTCTGGCCTTCTTGCCTACTACTTGTTCATCCACTTTCCAGAAAGCGAATGGGGGTGATTTCTTCTGTATTGCTCTCACCCACTCTATACACTCATGCCTTTGAGCTTTTACTCAAGCCATTCCTTTCCCCACAGATGCCATCTCCTCTACTTCTACATAATGAAAGCAGAACACCCCCCCNATGAGCCACCCAGGCACCCCCCCAAATGATGTCTTTTAAACAAATTTTAATGGTATTAGGTTAACATGATGGTTATTAAGACCATGGTGAAAAGATGCCTCAGGGGTTCCTCATGGTGGCTGGATATGTGCTGCTGCTGTATTTCATTGTCACAGTGATTAAGGGATGCAGTTGATATTTATTGGGCAGAAGCCTAGGATATTAAACCACTTGCCATGCACGGGGTGATCCTGCAGGAAGAACCTTCCTGCCTTGAATGTTAGTCATGCCCCACTGAGGAACACAGTAAAGTGAGGAAGTTGTAGGGATGACACTGTCAGCAGATGCACATGGGCCATGTCAGGAGGGTCGTCAAGGGTGGCGCCTTGCACCTTGCGTGTTCCCACTCTCCCCAGCAACTGCATAGCTCTTGCTCTCTGCCCTCACTCCTCCCATCTCTCTCATTCTTGCTCTCTCTGGTCTTAGAACCCAGCTCTCAGCCTCTGCTCTCCATCATGGCCCAGCTCAAGAATGGCCACTGCTACTGTCAAGCTTTCCATGATTTCTCCAGCTGGACATGCTCACCCCTTCCTAAGTAGAAAACAGCATTTTCCCCCTTGTGTCTTCCTTTTATTTTTTTAAATTATTTTTATTGGTTTCTTTCCCAACAATATTTTTTTCAAGAGAGATGGGCCAGTGCCTACATAAGTATTTGATAAATATTTACTTATTTTTCTTCTGTCTCCCCTTCATTTCCTCCTCTCCTACAAATGCCTATGCATTCCAGCAAGAGGACAGGAAGTCTGAGGTTTCTCCCTGCCTCCACTCTGCTCTGGGTCTTGCCTACCATGCCCAACAAACTCCAGGGGACAGGCTGGCCCCTCTGTCCCTGTGGCATGACAATGTTGGCCTGCCCATTTTGGTCTTACTGCGCTGTCTCTCAATCTCTTTCAACCATCAACATCTTGACCATACACTTAGCTTTGCTCTCACTCTGATTTGTACTTTCGAGTTAGATCCCTGGGATGCCTCCTCCTCTTCCCTTCAAGATCTTAAGCAGAATCTAAATGGCAGAGGCCATACCTCCTTTTTAAACATCCTACCGACTGCTACGTGTCACCTCTGGCCCAGAAAGCAGGTTAAATTTCCCTTTTCCAGGGTTCCCTATCACCCGGAACATACTCAGATCACACTCTAGTATGACTGTTTCTTTGTTTGTCTGATTCTATAGCCAGGATGAGAGATCTTCTAACCCTTCAACCCATTGGTTCTTTTATTCATCAAACATTTTCCACGTCTACTCCTATCAAGCCTGTGAGAGGTGAAAGTGCCGTACGAAGGAAAAGGACACGCATAGATCCCGTGTTCCCTGCCTCGTCTGCTTCGTTGACTCTTGCCTCTTCCTACTGAGAAGATAGTACCCCCTGCAGTTTTCATCTCCAGATTGCTTAGTCCTTTTCTGTTTTGTTGAGGAAGCAGTCAAGCACATCCTGCCTAAATTTTGAGAAATTTGGTTCAAAGTTTGAGAGCAAAACCACCTCATTCCTAACAGAGAACCTTCAGGTGACAGGGTCCTCACCAGGACACTACTAACAGGAGATCTGAGATGTGGCCCAGTCAGCAGATTCTTTCAAATTTTGAAATACAAACCTTGCACCATGAATGGAGAAGAGGGGAGAGAATGGTTTGTGTGCCCTTTCATGTCCCCTGACGCTTATATTCTGGGAAAACCTGAAACTGGAATGTTGGCCTCAGTGGAATCGTGTTGGAATGCTGACCGGCACACAAAGGGGTTTGGGATCTGTTCCATCAAGATGTGACTAGAAAACTGAGATGGTCCCTATAGGAATAGAAATTCCTTGGCCAGAATGGCAAACTTTTATTTACAAAGCCACCTGGGCATCCCTTAGAGCCATCAAATGCTTGAGAATTTATTATGACTGGACAAGCCGCTGCCTCACAGAGTCAGGCCAGGGTAGTGAAAATACACCATGATTTCATCTTTAAAGGCCCCGAATGTGGCTTGGTTCTTCCCCGAAAAGGGCTCCCTAGCGGGACTGAAAGCAAACTGTTGCCTTTGCCTGATGCAGAAGCATCCACAGGCTTCCGTCGCGAGGATCACGCATCGTGCTGACGCTGAGGCATCTCCTCTCCACACTATTGGAATCGCAGAGATGACTTACGATATGCTCTGTTCGTGTTGGCCCACAGCCCAAACCAGAAACATACCTCAGGCTTGGCCTTCTAGATACTATCTCTGGTAATTTAAAAGTTCATTCTGTAGACCCACTCATCCTGTCCCGCTACAGTTAAAGTCTGACAGCATTTTACAAAGGCTTATAACCAACCCATAAAGGGGGAACAATGCAGTTTTTAGATTTGCAGGATGGCATGCCGGCCCTGAGCCTGAGAGTCAAAATTTTCCCATCTTTTGTTGTTTTCAAGTTAGAACTTTTCTATGTTCTAGGGAGGCAAGGTAATAGCTCATAGTTTTGCTGGTATTATTTAGTTTGGTTTTGCAGGGCTGTGAAGAGCTGCTAGGGATGGCTTGGAATGTAAATGTACCTTACATCGGAAGAATTCTTAAGCCCATGGGCTTATGCATCATCCTAGCATTCAGCTGAAGATGGGGATTTAGTTAAAATAATTACTGCTTTATAGTTAGGATCAATGAAGACCAGGAGAGTCAGAAATCAGTCTGGGAATATTTCTCTAAGATGCCGGGATCAGTTCTCAGGTCAGAATCTTGTGTCCTTGTGAATTTCACCTGGATGGGGCTGATTCTGTCAAAGTCAAATCACTGTTCTGATGGTTAAGTGTGTTTCTGCTCATCATTTTATTTTATTTTTTTAATGGCATTTTTAAAAAATATTTTTATTGATTTCTAGGAGAGAGAGAGAGAGACACTGTGAGCAGGGGAGTGTCAGAGAGAGAGGGAGTCACAGACTCTGAAACAGGCTCCAGGCTCTGAGCTGGCAGTCAGCACAGAGCCTGACGTGGGGCTCGAACCCACGAACCGCAAGATCATGACCTAAGCGAAAGTCGGACGCTTAACCGACTAAGCCACCCAGGTGCCCCTCTGCTCATCATTTTAAAGTATTCTTATTATTTCTAATTTTAAATGAAACATACACATGACAAATATGAATAAAATGACAACCCCCAAATTATAAATAACAATAATATAGAAGTAATAATCATAATAACCCCAACGTAATGAAAATGATTGAAAATTACAGTACAATAAATTGGACACTTAAATAAGCCACAGAAGTCCAAAGAAGTTTAAAACTAGAAAAAAAAAAAAGCCATCGGGGCTCCTGAGTGGCTCAGTCCGTTGAGTGTCTGAATTTGGCTCAGGTCATGATCTCATAGTTCGTGAGTTTGAGCCCCATGTTGGCCTCTGCGCTGACAGCTCAGAGTCTGGAGCCTGCTTCAGATTCTGTGTCTCCTGCCCTCTGCCCCTTCCCTGCTCACACTCTGTCTCTCTCTCTGAAAAATAAATAAATGTTAAACATTTAAAAGAAAGAAAAAAAAGAAAAGAAGTCACTAGAGTAACCTTGTTGGCAGTTGCCAATTACCTCATTAGATACTCTGCTCCTGGAAAAAATAAGTAAATAAGGGTAGATAGAGATCATGGCATCTTTGGTGTGAAAATGAGCTTTCATCCAGATGGATTCAGGTGAGTTGTTAATGGAAGAGGTTCTTGATGACAGTAGGTTATAACAGCAGATTGAGAGGGGACAAGTTGGTAGTGAGGGCAGGAGACGGCATCAGCTAGAACTGGATTCCATCCCGGCCATGCCAGACATAGCAACACTTAAACCTCTATTAGCCTTGGTATCTTCCTTAAAATCGGGTAACAAAAACCTATATACATCACAGCATTCTGGAAAGGATAAAATGTTATAATATATATAAATATATATAAAGTGCCTGATAGAATCAGTGTTCAACACCTTTGTTCCCTTCTCCCTCCACCTTGATTAATTATAGGTGGGAGAGAGAGCAGTCTAAATACTGGAGGCCAGCCATTCTCATTCTGTGTAGATATTAACTACTTAAGAGGGAAAAGTAGTTCCTCTGAGCTTTTAAGAGGCCATTTACATACAATTGGCCTACTTGTAAAAATGACCGATTCATTAAATCATGCCTCTAGGTAGCAAAGTTTTCATAAACTCCTTTGAGTTGCTGTGTATTTACTGTGCTTTCTAAAGAAAGACCTATAAAGGCAGCTGCTTTCCCCCCATTAGCCCAGATTTATAGGAGTTTTTGCTCTGAGTGCACATTTGCAGAACCATTTCTCATGTATGTTCATTTGCTCCCCAGAAAGGAGCTGTGTATTTGGCTGTTTGTTGTCTTTGGTTCTGCGGACACTCTTTCAAACTCTCTTGATACTCAGAAGTCATTAAGCCCAAGCTCAGCTTAATGCCTTAGTACTTGAGCTCTCAAGAAAATTTGAGTGGTAGGACCAGACCCAGCCCAGCCCAGCCCAGCCCAGCCCAGCTCTTTTTTTCTTTTTGACTTTGAAGCATCTCATCCTCTGCTCAGTAGCAGCTTTATTTGGCCAGAAAATATTGATCTTAGTTGAGGTATCTTCTGTACAGTACCGTCTCCGTTTTGGTTTCTTCGGAATGACAGGGATTGTGGTGGAGAATTCTCCTGGAGAATTTTGAGCAGTAAAAACTGGGCGTAGCAGGAAGTCAGGTGAAAATCAGTGGTCAGACAATGGGGGTTGGAATTATTGCAGCCAAGTATTCTCCTGTTGACTGGGAGAATCTTTTGGAGGTATCTAAAAAAATATGCTTATACTTGGACTCCACCAGGATCAACTGAATTAGAATCTCTAAGGATGAGACCTAGGTATCGGTGTAGGTTTTGTTTGTTATTCCCCAGGTGATAGTGATGTTCGGGAGGGTTGAGACTCTCTGGCTATAGCTAATTATAGCTCCTTGTAGTCAATGCTTTGGATGCACCAGAAATTGATTATCTCATTTGACCCCCACAAGAACATTAGTGGGAAAGTACAATTATTGCCCCCATTTTACAGTTGAAGAAACTGAGGGGAGGTGTTAAGTACCAGCAGGTGAGAGGACTCAGCTATGAAGCCAGGCATCAAACTCCAGAGCCATGTTCTTAATTACCATGCCGCAGCCCATTATTATAAATAGTGTCTCCAGTGGGAACTAAGTTCCAGCAAGTGGGGTTATCCAGTGGTTTCGAGATCTCTCCATACCTTCAACTTACCGACCTCCTGCTCCCCGTGTGTTCGAGACTTCCCAGCAGCCCCACGTCAGATAACGAACTGCGGTTATTCAGAAGTCCCCTGCTATTTCCACTGATTTTTATTAAATGCAGCTTGTGGCTCCAACTCAAGAATGTGCAAGCCGATTTAGATTATGTTGTGCATTGAGTTTATTAAGATAAAAAATATTTCCCAAGATAGTGAGTCAGAAGTATTTATGGTGAAGTGTGCTGAAAGTGAATGCAGGTTGATAGCGTGAACAGAATGTTCTCTCAGAGTCAAATGCAATGACCTAACTGTGTTTGGCAGCCTTCCTTTATGTTTAGCTAAGCATTTTATTTCATGTCGGAGAGCCTCCTCCCTCTTCTGAGAAGAATCGGTCCTGTAGGAGACCAGGATTTTGGCATGTGCCTCTTTGATACCAAGACGTAGGCCCTGAGCCTAATTGTGACAGGCTCCCCGGCTGACTGGCTGGGTTGCCATGGCAGAAGACCATCAACCTCTTTATATCTCAGTTTCCCTCACCTGTCAAAATGAGACTATAACTCTTGGCCCTACCTCCCTCCCTGAGGAGAGTGGGAGGGCACTTTGAAAATTAAGTAATAAATGTTGGGAGGGATTTGTGGATGTGACGTCTTGTCAAAGGGGTAAGTAATAAATGGGGTGTTTCCAAAGCTCATTTGCCCGAAATACACTGGAGCCTTCCATTTACTTAATCAACTAGCCTTTATTAAATGCCTACGAAGTTCACAATAACACATGGAGTGCTAAGGGGAATACAAAAAGGAAAAAAGGAGGAAATAGGGTCTCAATTCCCAGAAAGCTCATAAACTAACTTCTTTTTTCTCACAGTTCACTTTTTAGGTTGATTAACCATCAGTGTGAACGATGCCTGTACTGTATTTTAAAAAAGCTCATTCTCAATGGTGACTTCCAGTTACGTCATATGTAACTAGTAGTGATTTAGTTGTTCTCAATACCGGTGGGTGTTGTCACGTGCTGGATGGACTCATAAAAAGGGCAAGAATATTCTGTAGTCCCTGTTAAGGGAAGTGGAGGACCGTAAAAGACCACAGCCTGGGTTTATTGGGAATGGTGCATTGGCTAATATATGGTCTCTTGTGTCCAAAGGTCTGGGTCTGGGTCCTGGCTCTGTCACTTTCTAGCTGTGTGACTTCAGGCAAATACTTAACCTCTCTGTGTCTCATCTCTTTATCTCTAAAATGAGGGTAATAATAGGGTCTAACTCATGGGATTGTTTTCAAGATTAAGAAGTTAGTGTGTACAATGCACTTAGAATCATGTCTGGCAGCTTATAAATGCTCAAAAAATATTGGCTATAATCATCACTTTCTACGGGTAATGGAGGAAACAGTGGCACTAAAAGAATACCAGTATTTCATTTTCCTATATTATAAAAAAATCAAATCCTTTTTTTATTTGGAGTCTGCAAATGTGCCCAGATCTTTGTGACCAGTGCTGCAATCACTTAGAGTTGCCCCTAAATCCCAAGCGGTTTATTCAGAAATGGGAAACAGGCCGTACAGAGAGAGGCCTCTGGCTTATGGTGCACAGGAACGCTAAACTAGTTTGTTCTGAGAACTTCACACCAGTCCAGGGCCCAGATGGGTGGTGAAGGACAGCTGTCAATTACGACAGAAAGAGCACTGTGCTCAGAGTCCAGATCCTGACTTTGCCTTTTGTTGGCCAGGATAGTTTCTGGGATAAGTCTTTAATTCCTCTGAACTGCAGTTTACCCTTCTTGATTACACAAAAGCTTTGGTTAAGCAGGGGCACCTGGGTGGCTCAGGTGGTTAAACACCAGATTGTGGCGCAGATCATGATCTCATGGCTCATGAGTTCAAGCCCCATGTCAGGCTCCGGCTGACAGCTCAGAACCTGGAGCCCACTTTGGATTCTGTGTCTCCCTCTCTGTCCCTCCGTCACTCTCAACCTGTCCCTATCTCTCTCAAATAAACTTAAAAAAAAATTTTTTTTTTTTTTTGAAGAATGTCTTTGATGAAGGTATGCCTGGGTGGCTCAGTTGGTTGAGCATCCGACTTTGGCTCAGGTCATGATTTCATGGTTCATGCTTTCCAACCCCGCATAAGGCTCAGTGCTGACAGCTCAGAGCCTGCTTCAGATTCTGTGTCTCCCTTTCTCTTTGCCCCTCCTCCACCCATACTCTCACACTCTCTCTCTCAAAAATTAATAAACATTAAAAAAAATTTTTTTAAAAGAAAATCTTTGATGAAGCAGTAATAATAATTAACTTAATTAAATCTTGACCCCTGAATACCTATCTTTAATATTCCCTATGGCAAAATCAGAAATACCCAGACGTGCTGACTGCTGAAATACTATGGTTGTCGCAAAGAAAACCATTTGAGTTGTGAACTGAACCAGCCACTTTTTTACTTTAAAAAAATGACAGACTGAGAAAGACAAATACCATATGATTTCACTCATATGTGGAATCTAATAAAACAAATGAATAAACAAAAAGAAAGCAGAATCAGACCTATAAATACAGAGAACCTACTGATGGTTGTGGGGGATGAGATGAAAAATAGGTGAAAGGGAGAGGGAGATACAGGCTTCCACTTATGGAATGAATAAGTCACAGGAATAAAAGGTACAGCATAGGGAATATAGTCAGTGGTCTTGTAATAGTGTTGTATGGTAACAGATGGTAGCTGCACTTGTGAGCATAGTATAACGTGTAGAGAAGTTGAATCACTATGTTGTACACCTGAAACTAATATAACATTGTGTGTCAACTATACAAAAAAAAATGATTAACAAACTGTGGTTAGTTATTTTTGAGTATTCTTGAAAATGAACAAAATGAGATGGCCACTTCAAATAAATAGGAGATGGTATTAGCCAATAAAATTTGAGCTCCTTAGCAAAAATTAAAATTTTGGAAAATTTGTAGCCACCACCATGGGCTCGATAGCTTTCCAGTCTTTACTGATGAGGTTGATGGTGATATTAACAAAAATGATTTTTCTTTACTATGTAATTAAATGTGTTCACATTTGGAAAATCTACATAACTCATTGAACCAAATGTTTTCCAACCAGGGATTTCATGTGTTATAAAACCGAATGTGGATAAAAGACCTTTGAAGCGCAAGATAAACCAATGCATTTTCATGTAACAGATTAAGAGGAGTTCACTGATAGGGCTTCAGATTCACATTGCAAATAACCTTTAAGAAACTACCGCTTGTCGAATTTTGGTGTATTATCACAGAAGAACATTTTAAATTATCTGAAAAAGCTATTAAAATACCCCTCCCCTTACCACCTGTGCAAAGCCACAGTTTCTTCGTATACGTTGACCAAAACAACCTATCCCAACAAATTGAATGTAGAAAGAAGAGAATTCAGTTGTCTACTCTTTTTTTTAAAGGATTTTTTTAAAATTTTTTAAAATGTTTTTATTTATTTCTAGGCGAGAGAGAGAGAGACAGCGTGAGCAGGGGAGGGTCAGAGAGAGAGGGAGACACAGAATGTGAAACAGGCTCCAGGCTCTGAGCTGGCAGTCAGCACAGAGCCCGACGCAGGGCTCGAACCCACGAACTGCGAGATCATGACCTAAGCGAAAGTCGAACGCTTAACCGACTAAGCCACCCAGGCGCCCCACAGTTGTCTACTCTTAAGCCACATAGCTTCACAGCAATAGGAATCAGTGACATCCTTCTCACTATTTATGTATGTGTATAAAATATAGTTATTTTTCACTGAAATATATTATTCATGTTAATAAGTAATGAGATTATTTTTTATTTTTCAATAAGTTAGTAAACAAATGTTTTTAAATTTTCTCTTTGGAGTCCTGAGTATTTTAGGGTATTTAGGCATCTCGAAACCAAAAGATTTGAGAACTTCTGTCAGACAACAAAAAGTTAGAACGTCTAATTTAAAGAATTTTTTTGTTTTTATTTATTTTTGATATATAGAGAGATAGAGCATGAGCAGGGGAGGAGCAGAGAGAGAGGGAGACACAGAATCCAAGGCAGGCTCCAGGCTCCAAGCGGTCAGCACAGAGCCTGATGCAAGGCTCAAACCCACAAACCATTAGATCATGGCCTGAGCTGAAGTGGGATGCTTAACCAACTGAGCCACCCAGGCGCCGCGGAACATCTAATTTTTTAAAGACTGTTTTTTTAGAGCAGTTTTAGGTTCACAGCAAAATTAAGAGTAAGATACAGAGATTTTCTATATACCCCCTGCTGCCACACACGCATAGCCTCCCCCATTATCAACATCCCACACCAGAGGGGTACATCTTACAATTGATGAACAGGTTATAACCACCTAAAGCCCATAGTTTATATTACACTTCATTCTTGGTGTTGTACATTCTATTGGTTGTAATGACATGTACGTGCCATTATAGGGCGCCCACTGAATCCTCTATGTTGTGCTTATTCATTCATCCCATGCCTGTCCTCCCAACCCCTGGCAGCAGCTGATCTTTCTACTATCTCCATGGTTTTACCTTTTCCAGAGTATCACATAGTTGAAATTATACAACACGTAGCTTTTTCAAATTTTTTTTTTTCACTTAATAATATGCAACTAAGGTTCCTTCATGTCTTTTCATGGCTTGATAGTTCATTTTTTTGAGTGCTGAATACTATTCCATTGTCTAGATGTATCACGGTTTATCCATTCACCCACTGAAGGACATCTTAGTTTCTTCAAGGTTTTGGCAGTTATGAATAAATCTACACACATTTGTGTGCAGGGTTTTGTGTGAACGTTAAGTTTTCATTACTTTGGGGTAAATACCAAGGAGCGAGATTGCTGGATCATATGGTAAGAATTTGTTCTGTTTTGTAAGAAACTGCCACACTGTCTTCCAGAATGGCTATACCACTTTGCATTCCCACCAGCAATGAATGGAAGTTCCTGTAGCTTCACATCTTAACCAACATTTGTTGTTGTCAGTGTTCTGAATTTTGGCCATTCTAATAGGTTTATAGTGGTATCTTGTTTTAATTTACGTTTACTGATGACATCTGATGTGGAGTATTTTTTCATATGCTTATTTGCCATTTTTATATATTTGATGAGGTATCTGTTAACAGTTATCTTGGATTGTTTTTTAATCAGGTTTTTGCTTTCTCATTGAGTTTTAAGATTTTTAAGAATTCTTGGGGCTCCTAGGGGCACCTGGGTGGCTCAGTCGGTTAAGCGTCCGACTTTGGCTCAGGTCATGATATCACAGTTCGTGGGTTCAAGCCCTGCCTCGGGCTCTGTGCTGACAGGTAGCTCAGAGCCTGGAGCCTGTTTCAGATTCTGTATCTCCCCCTCTCTCTGACCCTCCCCTGCTGTTGCTGTCTGTCTGTCTCTATCTCAGAAATAAATAAAAACATTTTTTAACAATTTTTAAAAAAAGAATCATTGGGGCTCCTGGATGGTTTAGTCATTGAAGCATCTGACTTCGGCTCAGGTCATGATTCCATGGTTCATGGGTTTAAGCCCATGTCAGGCTCTATACTGACCGCTCGGAGCCTGGAGTCTGCTTCAGATTCTGTGTCTCCCTTTCTCTTGGCCCCTCCCCTGCTCTGGCTCTGTCTCTCTCTCTCTCTCAAAAATAAACGTTAAAAAATTTTTTTAAAGAGTTCTTTGTATATTTTGGACAACATTCCTTTATCAGATGTTTCTTTGGCAAATATTTTCTCCCATACTGTGGCTTGTCTTCTCATTCTCTTGACATTGTCTTCTAAACAGCACAAATGTTTTACCTTTAATGAAGTCCAGCTTATCAATTACTCTTTTCATGGGTCATTTCTTCTGAGTAGTATCTAAAAGTCATTAAGGTATTCTAGGTCATCTAGATTTTCTCCTAAGTTATCTTCCAAGAGTTTTATAATTTTGCATTTCACATTTGGGTCTGTGATCCATTTTGAGTTCACTTTTGTGAAAGGTATATGATCTGTGTCTAGATTTTTTTTTTTGCATGTGTATGTACAGTTATTCTAGCACTGTTTGTTGAAATCATTCTTTGTTCCTTTGTATTGCCTTCGCTTTTTTGTCAAAGGTCAATTGACTGTATTTATGTGTGTCTATTTCTGGGCTCTCTGTTCTGTTTCATTGATCTATTTGTCCATTCTTTCACACTGTCTTGATTACAGTTGCTTTATATCAAGACTTGAACTTGGGTAGCATCCATCCTCCAATTTTGATCTTCTCCTTCAATATGATTTTGGCTATTCTGGATCTTTTGCCTCTCCAGATAAACTTTAGAATCAGTTTGTCCATATCCGCAAAATATCTTACTGAGATTTTGATTGTAATTTCATTGAATCAATAATTTGATTTACCTCTATTAACTGTCTGTGGATCTCGGACAACTTTCTTACCCTGTCTGTGCCTTAGGTTTCTGATGTGTGAGATGAGAATAACAATAATAGTTTGTAACAACACATGCTACAATAGTAAATACCCTTTAGGTGTTAACTATTATCAGTATCATTACTGTATCATCGTTGATGTTTTTCTCATTACCATCAATACTGCCAGTACCACCAGTAGGAGACACAGTAACACAGAGCTAGAGGGTAGAGTCAGCAGAATGGGAATATTTTTCTTTCTCATGCCAGATTTTACCCCACCTGCTACCATCCAGTCTGCCAACATGTGTGGCCTGAGGAAGAAGGGAAAGAAGGATGACAAGGCTCAAGCACACATTGGCAGAGGAAGCCACTGAAAGAATTATGAATAGCCAGATATAAATGTGGAAGCCCGATTGCTTTGTCTGGCATCAGGCCCAGTTCGTACCTGCTGTCTGCCCTCCAGTGCTTCTGCGGCTCCTTCCTATGGAAACGTAAACTGCTCAGGAGAGGCAACCCACACAGGCCCATTAATAGATCCTGAAGCCAAAGTCTGGGGAGGTGAAGTGACTGCCCAGCACAGGCAGCTTTACAGGTGTCTCTGCATCAGGCTTCTTCACAGAGATACCCATGTGTTGTATGAAAGGAATGACTAGGTCAGAGCCTGCAGTGGCCACACCAAGCTTTGGGAGTAGAGAAGAGAGTGGATCCCCTAGTGTGGTCCATGAGGCTGCTACAGAAGGATCCAGCTGGTTCTGGAAAGAGAATGAATTATAGCCAGGGGCTTGTTAACAACAAGAGTGATAGTAATGATACAGACATGCGTTTTTATTTTATTTTATTCCAGTCACAAAATGCTTTCATGTTGTTTGGGCCAAATGTTGTACCGATGCTTCTAGTCTTTGCCAAACTGAGGACCAGACCATCTGCTTGCTCTAAGTGAGCAGCTACAGATGGCAAACAAATTTGAACATTATACTTTATCAGTAAAATGTTAAAACCAAATTCCCTGTTTGTGGGAAGTCTCCTTTGAACACAAAGATTCGTTTACATTTCCTTCATTCTCTCTGGACACGTACTGCTTGGGCCAGCTTCTCCACTGATTTCAAGATGCCCTGTAATCCTCTATTTTGTTTTTAGGTAGATATATTATAGAGTTTCATGGACAAATTAACCACTCTCCCCTATTAGATGTTAGTTCTGTGATCTTGGGCAGATGACTTCATCCCTCAGGTGTCCTTTGCTGTAAAATCTGCTAGACTTGGCCAGGCACCAATCAGTTAGATGAATAATCACCCCCTACTTTTAGGTATAAGATATTTGTAAGGAAAAGAAAAGAAAAATATAGCTAATAAAATAACAGAGACTCACATGCTGCTTGCTCTGTGCCAGACCCTTGTCAAAGCACTTGCTAGGTATTAATTCACTTAATCCTTGATATTGCCCCGTGAGGAAGATACAGCTAGGATACTAGGTTCATAGATAACAAAACTGAGACACAGAGAGGTTAAGTAATTTACCCAAGGTCACACTGCTGATAAGTAGCAGAACCAGGATGTGAATTCAGGCATTCTGGCTCCAGAGTCAACGATGGTTGATTTTGTACATTAGATCAGCCCTCAGTAATTTGTTTTCAATAATTTTAAGTACACTTCACAGGGTAATTGAAAAACTTTCTTCTGTTATGGAACTCTCTGGTTCTTGCCTAATTTATGTTTCTGGAAGAAAAAACTAGCACAAAAACTTAAAAGCTCTGTGTGCCTGTGCTTATGGTATCACGTATAGTAATTGGAGTTTGGAGCCAAAGACTTTATAATAGTAGAAAGTGCCAGCTCACCTTTTTATATGATATGTTATGTAGGCTTGGCCCCAAAGCTTGCTGGGCTTTGTCTGCAACCACTTCTCTGGGAAAATGAAAGAGAAGAAGTGACTGGTTTTTGACTAGAACTCAGCAGGTAACATTAACTCCCAAGGCATGCACCCAGCAGCTGTCACCCAGGCCTCAGGGAGTGTGGCTTGGTGTTGGGTAGCTTCAGTATTGAAAGAAGGTAGAAATCTCAGAGGGGAGAGCCAGGCTGTGGGAGTACCTAGGTGATGACACCTCTTGTCACTCTGAAGACCCCTGCAACTCAAGGCTGGACCCGCCCTATTGGAAGGACAGGAAACAGGCCCTCAGGAAGACGGGCTTGCAGGGGAATAGGCAGGGGAATCTGAGATCAGGTCAGGTGAGTTACCTGGCCTCTGGAGGGAAACCGGAACTATGCTAAACCTTAAACCTATTACCTAGACAATCCTGGTGGGACTTAAGGGCATGTGAGTGTCCCCCGCTTGCTCTATTATAGGGCAGAAATTTGAATTCTGTCCACACCCCCCAATGGGGCTCAAGCTGCCAAAGTTGTCTGGTGGAATGGAAAGAGCTAAGTGTTGGAGCCAGAGAGATCTGGATCAGACCTCAGTTTAGCCATGCGACCTGGAACAAGTCTCTTAACCTCTCTGATCCTAGGTCTCCTCATAAAGCAATGATAACAGTCCCTCCCATGTGGGGCTATTGAGCAGGTGAATACCAAAGTACAGCTCCTGGGATGCTATAGGATTCTAAATAGTCTGTCTATTCCCACTACTGTATTGGCCTGCTGGCCCAGTTGAACTTTAAGTGCTTGGCTGAGTCTGAAAAACGAAGCCATTAGTGCTGGAGGCTCTGGGGACAATGTGTGGCTCACTGTAAGACCATGGGGCCAGTCAGTGCATCTCTGGATGTGATTTCCTCATCATGATACTTAATCTCTTTCCTACTTTGCCAGATTGTTAGAGGACAACATGAGATTGAGTAACCGGCAAAGCATTATACAAAAATTGTTATTATAAAAAGAATCACAATAACCATGATTAACATTTGAGTGCTTACTTTTTTGCCCAACACTAGCTTAAGTGCTTCTCATGTGTCACACAATTTAATTTTAATGCCCTAACAATTTTGCCTGATTCATAATTCCTATCTTTTCAGTTAAACTGAGGTACCCAGAGGTAAAGGAACTTGCCTAAGTTCACTCAGATAACTGGGGACAGACCCAGAATTCAAACCCAATCAATCAAATTTCAGAACCTGCCCAATGGAGGATTTGTCACTATGCTTATACTGGCATTGCTATTTCTGTTTCTTTTCTACAGAGGGTACATAGCTATTCTCTAGGTAGGAGATGGGACTGTGAAGCCAGGATGGCAGCGCCTTAAAGCCACCTTTTAAGTAGTCTCTCTACTCTCTGGACATAGCACAAACCTCTTAGGAACACATGTGCTTTTATCTATGAGCAAAAACATTCACAGACTGAGTATATATGTATATAGATTATAGAAACAATTTCAGAGATAAAGATCAGAATATAAATATAAAGAAGCAAGGCATTAACAAAATAATTTATGGGCATGTGATTCTTTTGTGAAGGATAATTATTCATTGGTTTAAGTGGGATGAAAAATGTCATTATGGCAACACAGTGAGTGATAGTCATACTTAATCTGTTTTCTAACACTCACATATGATAAATGTCATTCACACGTGTGACATACTGCTGTGGGGCTGCCTAGACTTTGACATCTCTCCCAAATCTTTTTGTGGAAAACTAAGGTAAATAACAAGTCCTTTATTTTGGGCATTTTTGAAAGCATTTTATAGGAATTTGGGTACTTACATTATCCCCTTAGATGTCTCCAAAAAAGGTTATTTTTCAACAGAGTTCCATTAAATTCAACAAATTATGCTCTGCCTGTGCTGTCCTATACAGTAGATATGAGCCACATGTGGCCATTAAAATTTAATTTAAACATTCAGTTCCTCAGTTGCTCTAGTTAATATCATGTACTCAATAGCTCACCTGTAGCTAGTGGCTACCATTTAGACAATGTAGATTATAGAACATTTCCATCATTACAGAAAGTTCTATTGGACAATGCTGCTAGACGGTAGGATACACTGGAGATGTGGTGATGGATGACCAAAACCATCATCTTATGGGCTTATAGTCCTGCAAAGAGGACAGCTGCTTAGCAAGCCATCCTAATTGAGGTTCAGGGAAGGACAGGGGACAATGGGAGGGTATGGCAAGGGAGACCTGCCCAAGAATGGGTGGTCAAGGAAAATGAAGCCAAAAAAAAGTCCTTATAAGGCATCACCATCCCAGACTTCAGCCTCTACTACAAAGCTGTCATCATCAAGACACTATGGTATTGGCACAAAAACAGACACATAGACCAATGGAATAGAATAGAGAACTCAGAATTAGACCCACAAATGTATGGCCAACTAATCTTTGACAAAGCAGGAAAGAGTATCCAATGGAAAAAAGGCAGCCTCTTTAACAGATGGTGCTGGGAGAACTGGACAGCAACATGCAGAAGAATGAAACTAGATCATTTTCTCACACCATGCACAAAAATAAACTCAAAATGGATAAAGGACCTGAATGTGAGACAGGAAACCATCAACACCCTAGAGGAGAAAGCAGGAAACAACCTCCTTGACCTCAGCTGCAGCAGTTTCTTACTTGACACATCCCCAAAGACAAGGGAATCAAGAGCAAAAATGAACTATTGGGACCTCACCAAGATAAAAAGCTTATGCGCAGCAAGCGAAACAATAAAACTAATAGGCAACTGTCGGAATGGAAAAAGATAGTTGCAAATGACATATCAGATAAAGGGCTAATATCCAAAATCTATAAGGAACTCACTGAACTCCACATCCAATAGACAAATAATCCAGTGAAGAAATGGGCAGAAGACATGAACAGACACTTCTCCAAAGAGGACATCCAGATAGCTAACAGACACATGAAATGATGCTCATCGTCACTCATCGTCAGGAAAATACAAATCAAAACCACACTGAGATACCACTTCATGCTGGTCAGAGTGGCTAAAATGAACGAATCAGGATACTCTAGATGCTAACGAGGATGTGGAAAAACGGGCACCCTCCTACACTGTTGGTAGGAATGTAAACTGGGGCAGCCCTTCTGAAAAACAGTGTGGAGGTTCCTCAAAAAATTAACAATAGAACTCCACTNAATGGGGGCGGGGGAGAGGGGAAGGGGGTGATGGGCATGGAGGAGGGCACTTGTGGGGATGAGCACTGGGTGTTATATGGAAACCAACTTGATAATAAACTATTTAAGAAAAAAACAAAAAAACAACAAAACAAAACAGTCCTTATATGTGAGTAAGAGACCAACTTAAAAATGGGTATATATTGTATATATTGACTTAGTATTTAAATAACAAATTATTTTCTCTCAACTGGATTCTGCAACTAATATCAATATGCGGTGTAAAATATAGTATTCAAGAATTAGCTTAAATAAAATTTATTTCATTATTAAAATGTTTCATGTAATAAATCTCTAAAAAAACCAAATACAAAGTGTATATACAGTATGATTCTATTTGTATGGAATTTTAGAATGGACAAAATTATGATGATAGAAATCAGAACTGCACTTGCTTAGAATGGAGGTAGGGGTGCAGGTAGAAGCAAGGATTGACTACAGAGGATCTTAGGAGTACTTTTTGGGATGTTCATGATGCTCTCTCTTTGTAAAGGTATCGGTCACATGGATCATTTGTCAATACTTATGGAAATGTATAACTTTAGATTGGCACATTTCCTAAAATGTAAATTGTGTCTCAATTAGAAGTTGAATCTATAGAATTATCTATTGTAACATGTTAATGGTTGAAATAAGTAACGTTATGGAGGTACTCATTGCCTCATTACTTTGTCTGCCAGTGACCTGGCTGGCCTTCAGCACCCTTGTATCGTCACTGGCAGGAAGAGTCAGCATCCCCTCTGGTCTTGTGCCCTGTGGATATAAATATGTGCTCCTACTTTTCCAGTTTTTCATGCTTTCTTATCAAAAGTAGACACACAGAAAGAATCTTTGCCAGAATGCTAAGAATGATGTTATTTTGGGGATGGGCACATTTGAGGTAAATTTTGCGGCTTTTTCTTCTTCAGTGTACTGTTGGGAGTGTGTAACGAGGCACATGTATATTTCTATACTTTGAAACACAAAATCTCATTCTGTCTTGGCTTAGAAAGTACATTTTTCCACGAGTCACTATATAGTCATTTGAAAACTTTGCGTTTTAAATGACGGTTAGTATCAAATTTCCTTGTAAGCAGCAGGCTCCGTGGATGATTGTTTTGTAGTCGTGGGGCCTCAGTAAACATAAAATTTCATGCCTTGTCTGTCTCCACCGTGCCTCTCCCGTTCAGTTTCTTTGTGATCCTGGGGCATATGGGAGTGGATTTGGGTTGCATGGGATGCTCATTAGCTGTCTGCCCCCTCACCTGCCTCCTTCACCCTGTGCTCACAGATTCATATCTGACCCTGGATGAACCGATGAATAACATCACCACGTCCCTGGGGCAGACAGCTGAACTGCACTGCAAAGTCTCTGGGAATCCACCTCCCACCATCCGCTGGTTCAAAAATGATGCACCTGTGGTCCAGGAGCCCCGGAGGATCTCCTTTCGGGCAACCAACTATGGCTCTAGACTGCGGATTAGAAACCTTGACACCACAGACACAGGCTACTTCCAGTGCGTGGCAACAAATGGCAAGAAGGTGGTTTCTACCACTGGAGTCTTGTTCGTCAAGTTTGGTAAGCCACCTCCTGCTGGGGATGGCCTTTGGCCCTCAGCCTCCTTGGGGTAAGGAGGGAGGGAACAGGTGCACACTGACAATGTCCTATGTGCCTGGCAGCCTGAAAGCTGGTACAGATGCATCCATTTTGCACGTAGACCAAGGCTCAGTAGTTAAGTACTATGTGCGCAGTTACCCAGCTGGTAAATAGCAGAGCCCAAGTGGAGTGCCCGTCTGTCTGCCCCCACAGCCCTGCTCTGAACCACCGTGCCAGTGGGAGAGAAGATGGGAAGGTCTACACATGTATGCCCCTTCTCTGTCCAGACAGACCCCTGCTGTCCCAATCCGTGTGATCCTGTAACCACTCAGCCTCCGCCTGCAGACTCCCCGTGCAGCGTGAGGACGCCTACTCTAGTGACTCATATGTTAGCACTTCTCTTAGCATTTTCCAGGCCCTGAACTGTGTGGGGTATAGACAGGTTCTCACTGGTATGTTTTGTTTTTGTTGAGGTGGTTGTGGGGAACTGAAACAAAATAATAAATCCCAGGAAAATAAATATCACCTCGGGGTGGTTAAGGACTTTAATCTGGAATGGTTTGACTGTACCCACGCTCACCCTCCAATAACCCAGACTAACTGTTTCTTTTGCTTTCCTTTCCTTTCTCCAGGACCCCCTCCCACGGCAAGTCCAGGATCCTCGTAAGTACACTGATCTCCCTTCTCGTACTTCCAGGTGTTTCTCCAGAGGTTTTTAGGGCAAAGGCAATGTTGTCCTCTGCTTGAGCCAAAACACTGTTCCAGATTCCATTCCATTTTGCCCTACCCTCATTCCATTTTGCTTTTTCTCTGATATGAAGATTCACAAGAGACCAGTGGCAGTAACCTCAAGTGTGGTCATATTGATTCTGAACATGTTGCTGAAAGCAAAAATCTACTTACATTTTCTATTTTAAAATTAATCTAACATTTAGTTACAACAATGGATTTGGTCAAATCAAACAAAAACTGATACCATGCTGGCTTAGGCCGCTAGCCTTTAGCCTGAAAGGCTCTCTTCTGTGTTTCTGATAGCGTTGTTTCAGTTATCCAACAGGCCAACAGTCAGGGGATCGCCTTATTTTTATTCCCTTGAAAGAACCCAGAGGCAGAAGTTGTGACTCACATGGGAAAAGAAAGCCCCGTGCCAGGATTGAGAGTTACATGGAAGTTTGATTCGTTTTGAGTCCTTTGTTACTGGAATCTGAAGATCTCATTTCTTAAACTGATGCTATTCTTGATGCGCTTGACCTTTCCTCTGGCTTTGGTGTTCTTTTCTTTCACTGTAGGAGCATCCACTTGGGGCATTTTTCTTTATATTTTTATTTGGAGAAAAAGAGCCATTTATTAAAACCCTTGCTCTGTAAGGAAATATCTTCCATATTTTGTACACTTCCGAACTAAAATTTATTAGAGCTCCACCACAAGAGCATCAGAAAGTCTGACCTAGACTACACCCACAGCAAATATAACAGCCACTTAATTTGCTCTAATCCCCTCTGTGCCACTTAATTACAGTGTGGGATATTTTAATATATTTGTGTGTGCCTGGAGGCCCAGTGGCCCACAATCCCATTAATAAAACAGGTAATGGGTAAAAATAAACATTGGCCTTCAGCCACACTGTTCTGCTATTTCATCAGCCAATTAAAGGCAACTGTAAAAGAGCCTTTAAAATCACCCAAGTGCTAATTGCATTCTACTTGTCTAGGTAGAAACTGTTGATTGATCTTAAAGCAGGTCAGAAATTTGGTCGCTCTGCTTTGCATTCTTCAAGTTTATCTTTTTTTTTTTAATGATCTCACTATTGGTTGATATGTGGAATCCTTTTGAAGTCTTATTTACTCAAAGATTAAAACTTGTGTTACTTGCTGTAAAAATGCTTCCCACCCTGGTGCCTTATTTGTTCCTGCTAATCTGTGTTTCAAATGTGGCAGATAATCTGCATCCGAGTTTGATGAATGCGGCTCACTAATCTGCCTTTACTATGAAGCACTGTGCTGTTGACCTTCTCCCTGCTGTATCTGCAGCAGAGAATTACTTTTTTAATTATCAAAATTATTTGTAAACACGTATATGTCCTTACTTCTCAAAGTTTTCATTCTTCCTTTGTAACCGTTTTTCTGATGAGCCCCGTCTAAGTCTCTCATGGTTTTAAATTTTATACAAAGCTAGTGTACCACTTTCACGAGCTGATGCCTATGGAGAGGGTATTGATCCTTAAAGATGCTCAGCCCACAGCTAAAAGTATCCTTTGATGTCAGGCCCCTCTGTTTCATGTTAGTTGTCTGATTATCCATCAGATTAGTCACCAGGAGCATGAAATGTACAGTTGCTGTGTTAGCTTGGAGGGAGCTACGGTAAAATATAGTCAAAGTTGGAAATCCCATGGGGCGTTTTGCAGGATAGTCTACATCCTTGTTTTGACATTGCCAGTTGGCATTTTGCTGGGCTTCTTTCTCTTTCCCTTAGAAACCGGTGACATATCCTACTTTTTTCTCTTTTCACGGCTGCTACCACTGAACCCTATTTCTGAGAGTTCTTCTCTAACCAAGACTAAGTCCCAGATAGAATGCTAGTTTCCTTCCCTGTCCTCATAGCCCCCAACAAGCAGGCAAATCTCACGACAAGAGGTCGGGTAGAATGTAGCCAAATGATAGCCACAGTGACGGCCACAGCATTGAGGGTTGCTGTGAAAGCCTTTTGTCAGACTGCACAATACTTTTTCCAAGGTAGGAGTGAAGTATAGCTGAAACATTGCTCTGTTTACTTGAAGGTGGCCCAGCAGGGTGACTGCAAAGTACAGTGCAAGTCCACGACATAGTGAAATGTACTGGGTGTATGAAACCTGGTTGAGACCACAGTGCTACACAATCTCCAACTGAGAAGGACTTGGAGGGTCCTTGAGATAATGTCCCAGGAAGGCAAAAGTGGTGAGGCACTTGTCACTCCTTCTAGGGACTGCACACGTTTCCACATGAAGCTTACGGAATGGCATTTTAGCATGTAGTAGGAGCAAGCCTGAGACATTGGCTTGGCTTCTGTTCGTAGCTTCAGGCTTTATTTCTTCTGTCATTGCTGGGTCGTGGCCCACCCCTAACAATTATAGGGCCCGGGGCATGAGTACAAGTGGAGGCCCACATACCGCATGTCTAAATATTTAGAAGTTGTAAATCAAGCTAGCAAACTGTTAAGGGAAATATGTTCTGTCCTCCCACATTGACAAATATACCTTCATACTGACAAAATAAAAAAATACTTATAAAGTTATGGTTTGTGTATGACTACAAGCCAAGAACTATCAAACATGACTACTTTAATCATTATTGTACTTGTCTGGGTGTTTGTTAATGGCCAGAGATCTCATATATGATTCACAGATTGTTATATATTAGTTCCGTTAATATTTTTTTATTGCCTTCATTTCAGCAAAATGACTGCCTCTGTCATTTTACACAGATTTTTCCATGAGATTTTAGCATGCTTTCTTTTGACAACAGTGCCAAGTTAGACAAACTTTCTTGAGTTCTTGTAATTTTTACTTTTTAAAACTAATTTTAATTTGAAGAAACTGTATTCCGCTGAGCCAGTAGCATCTATAATTTTCAATAAAATTCTAAAACAGTGGTTCAATTTGCTTAGAATTGCAAATGAACTAAGAACTTTATATATCATATTCAGATATAGTAATGGGGCCGTATGGTAAATAATCACACAATATTGCACAATATATTGTGAAACATTATAATAATATAATATGATAATTAACCTCTTATATACATTGTATGTGTTGTTACGCTATATATTATCATATATATTATATATGGGGTCATAGGATAAGTAATCACGTGATATTACACAATATACTACAAAATATTATAATATTGTGTCTTATACAATATATAATGTAATTTCATCTGTAAATCAGCATCATGCTTCACATGTTATCTTCTATATGCACAGATCTAAGAACAATATGAATTGCTTAAGGTGTTACTTTTCTACAGCTGGTATAACAGAATATTGAATTGGCTTAAACAATAGAAATTTATTGTCTCACAATTCTAGAGCTTAGATCAAGGTGTTGGCAAGGGTGGTTTGTTCTGAAGGCTGTGAAGAAAGATTTCTTTCTTCTTCTGGTGACCTGCCATAATTCTTTGGCTTGTTGGCGCATCATCTTGATTTCTGGCATGCTATTTACATGGCATTCTCTCTCTGTGTGCCTGTCTCCACATCTCCCCAGCTTTTTAAAAGATTTTATTTTTAAGTTACCTCTATACCCAGTGTGGGGCTTGAACTCACAGTCCCAAGATCAAGAGTCTCATGCTCTACTGACTGAGCCAGCCAGGCACCCCCAAATTTCTCCTTTTTATAATAACACCATTTTTGACCCACTCCAATGACCTCACTTTAACTTAAGTACCCCTGTATAGACCCTCTTTCCAAATAAGGTCACATTTTAAGGCCCTGGGGACTAGGACTTCAACATATGAATTTTGAGGGAACACAGTTCCACTCATCACACTTCATATTGCGAAATTATTCTCAGCCATGAGAATATAATCTTGCAAATACTATCCTAATTTGTAAGAACTTTCAGAATATAATGAAAAGCAAGAAAATGGATGCTTGGTAATATTGGGAATGATGGTTTGTTGTGCAAGAATGCACTGAGGAAGAACTGGACAAAGTGATTAATTTATCTTTTCTCTTCCGGAAGTATTTTCACCATTGCAGTCCTTCCTGGTGCTCCAAGCAGCGCCCGTCTACTCCACTGATGGTGACTCAACACGCAGAGCTTCACGTTATATGATCACGGTTGCCTTCTGTCCTAAGAACATAGGGCAAGAGATGGAGAGGAGTGATCCCTGGGGCAGAGCAGTCTTAGTTACAGGGGTGTATGGTTTGGGTATGGTTTTGGTTACATCGTGGCAGCACCAAGTGCCAGATCCCCAGGGGCAGAGGACCCCACGTGTATATTAAACCTATTTTTTAAGTTTGCTTAGTTTTTAAGTTTAAGAAGGGGCCCTTCTTTAAAACAAAACAAAAAACAAAAAAGAACAGTTTTACTGAAATATAGCTCACATACCATCAAACTGACCATTTCAAAGTATAAAACTTCATGTTTTTAGTATATTCACAGAGTTTATATAACCTTCACTACTATCTTATTTTAGAACATTCTCATTATCTCATAAAGAAACTACTCTCATCCCCTGATAGCCTCTAATCTATTTTATGTCTCTATGAGTTTGCCTATTCTAGCTATTTCATGTAAGTAGAGTCATATACTGCTTTTGTGCCTGGCTTCCCTCACTTAGCACAATGTTTTTGGAATTTATTCATGTTACGGCATGCATCAGTACTTCATCCTTCTTTTTTTCCCCCAATTTATTTCTTTTATTTGACAAATGTTTGGGGTTTTTTTACTTTTTTTTCTAAAGTAGTTTATTGTCAAGTTAGTTTCCATATAATACCTAGTGCTCATCCCAACAAGTGCCTTCCTCCATGCCCATCATCCCCTTCCCCTCCCCCCACCTCCATCAGCCCTGTTTGTTCTCAGCATTCAAGATTCTCTCATGGTTTGCCTCCCTCCCTCTCCCCAACTATTTTTCCCCTTCTTCGCCCCCATGGTCCTCCGTTAAGTTCCTCCTTTCTATGCTGAGTTGACACATAAAATTGACCATCACTCTGCAACATTATCCTTGACCCTTCTTTTTCAAGAGTTTTTTGGGGAGCTATTTTGGGACCAATTGCATTTTCATAAGAATTTTAGAGTTAGCTTGTTAATTTCTCCCTAAAAGCCAGTTAGAATTTTGATAAGGATTGCAATGAATCGGTAGATTAATTTGGGGAGTATTGTTATCTAAACAACATTAAATCTTCTAATTCATGAATTTAGGCTCTTTCATAAGTTAAATTTTTTTCAATGGTGTTTTGTAGATACCAGTATCCAAGACTTGCTCCTCTTCTGTTAAATTTATTTCTAAATATTTTATTATTTTTCATTCTATTAGAAATGGAATTTGGTTTTTTAAATTTTGTTTTCAAATTCTTTGTTGCTACTCTAGAGATAAAATTGATTTTTGTAAATTGATCTTGTTTTCAAACAATTCTTCTAAAGGAAAAATGAAAACAATCTCTATTTGCAGATGACATGATGTATAAACATCTTCACCAACACTTATTATTTCTTGTCTTTTTGATTTTAGCCATTTTAATGGGTGTGAAGTGATTTTTGTGGTTTTGTGGTTTATGATCCTTGTGGTTTTGATTTGCTTTTCCCTGATTATTAGTGATGTTAAGCATCTTTTCATGTGTCCATTGGCCATATGTTTGTCTTCTTTGGAAAAATGGCCTCCTGCCCATTTTTTTAAAATATTTATTTATTTATTTTAAGATAGAGTGTGTGCATGGGGAAGGGGCAGGGGGAGAAGGAGAGAGAGAATCCCAAGCAGGCTCTGTGCTGTCATTGTGAAACCCAACTCCAGGTTCCATCTCATGACCCTGAGATCATGACCTGAGGCAAAATCAAGAACTGGGTGCTTAACTGACTGAGCCACCGAGGTGACCACCCCCACCCACCATCATTTTAAAAAATTATACTGTTGTGGAGTTTGTGTGTATGTGTTGAGTTGTTAAAGTTCTTTATATATTTTGGGTATTAACCCCTTATAAGATATGTCATTTGCATATATCTTCTCCCATCCAATAGGTTATTGTTTTGCTTTGTTGATTATTACTTCGCTATGCAAAAGCTTTTTTTTTTTTTTAATGTTTTTTATTTATTTGTAGGAGAGAAAGAGAGAGACAGCGTGAGCAGGGGAGGGTCAGAGAGAGAGGGAGTCACAGACTGAAACAGGCTCCAGGCTCTGAGCTGGCAGTCAGCACAGAGCCCGACGCGCGGCTCGAACCCACGAACCGCGAGATCATGACCTAAGCGAAAGTTGGACGCTTAACCGACTAAGCCACCCAGGCGCCCCAAAAGCTTTTTATTTTGATGTAGTCCCAATAATTTATCTTTGCTTTTGTTTCCCTAGAAAACAAAAATATCTAGAAAAATGTTGCTGTAGCCAATGTCAGAGAAATTATTGCCTGTATTCTCTTCTAGAATTTTTATGGTTTCATGTTTAGGTCTTTAATTCATTTTGAGTTTATTTTTGTTATGGTATAAGATAGGGTCTGATTTCATTCTTTTACATGTAGCTGTCCAGTTTTTCCAACACCATTCCAGCACCATTGAAAACTATCTTTTCCCTCTTACATATTCTTGCCTCCTTTGTCATAGATGAATTGACCGTATAAATGTAGGTTTGTATTTGTGTTCTCTGTTCTGTGCTATTGATCTGTGGGTTTCTTTTTGTGCCAGTACCATACTGTTTGTAGTATATTTTGGAATCTAGAACTGTGGCACCTCCAGTTTTGTTTTTCTTTATTAAGATTAGTTTGGTTTTGGGGTCTTTTATGTGAAAACCGAACATTTACGTAATGTGAAATGGCAACTCAAATTATATCACCTCTCCTCTGATGTCGGTGTGTGCTGGTGTTGCTATTGTTTGTTTAGTGACTTTCCTGGAATAATTCTATATAGTCTCTCTTCCCTGTCATCTATGGCTACTGAAGTCTTTGCTCAATTAGCTTACTGATCAGCTAAAGGGAGGACAGAGATTTCCTTAAACCGGTAAGTCTCCCACCCTTTGCCAAGGGGTTCTGAGTGTGTTTGAGGGCATGCCTTCAGCACTCCAGTACTTTTTAACACTGCCTTTGCTTCCATTTCCTGCCAGAGGTGAGAGATTAGGGCTTTCATGGGCATGCACATAGCCCCACACATGAACACATCCTTCTATCTCTCCAGAAATATGTCAGAAATTTTCAGAGCTCCCTCGGAGCATCTTACTCCTTAAATTTCCCCTTTGAGCTTTTGAGCTTTTTGGCCAGGCTCTTGTTTTTCCCAGCTACCCCAGGCAACTGTGAGTCTTTTTCAACAAATGTCCTGAGGCTAGGGCTTTTCCTACTGAGAAGTTCTAAATCTAGTCAAATAAAGACAAGCCCTGTAAACAGGACTTTTGCAGCACGCTGCTAGACAGGTCGAAGAGTGCCAACTCTCTGGAGATGGGCTTTGAGGCATTCCAACCCCCTCTGCCTCCTCCAGTGACTGCTAGGCTGTTGGTTTTCACAGCTGCTGTGGTGGTGGAGCTGCTGGATTTCAGGGTTACCACAGAACTCAGGAGAGGGAGATGAGAAGAGAGCAAGTTGAAAATCCACAGAACTGGGTTCTTGCCAAATTTTAGCTTTTTTTCCCATCGTTGCAAGCCTTTGGCTAATTTTCAGAGTTCCCTAAATGTTGATTTTCACAATTTTTTGCTGGTGTTCTCATCGCTTTTGAGAACCATTCCATATTGCTGCTTGTCTCTCCGGGATGTCTAAGGTCAGTACTGGGTGGGTGCCGTTTTTGAAGGCCTTTGAGGCCCAAGGGCACTGCTTCGTATGAAAGCCTCCCTTTGTTGACCATTTTCCTCAAAGCAAGGCAATGCCCTGAGATTCTTTAAAGCATCACCTCTCTGTTCAAAACAGCTCTCCAGAGAAGATGTTTGGATCCCCGTATTCTCAAAAATGCTCCACAAACACTAAATGGCTTTAACTGGACCTAGTTCCTATCTAATTTCTTCAATTTTAATATTGTAGGCTCTTTTAATTGAGTAAGGCCTGGGGAACGCCAATGTTATATTATTTTATATATAATATAAAATTCATGGTTGCTTTCGGTCTTTTCCTGGTATATAACTTGAGCTTTTTGACAGGCAAACAGATCCAATCCAACAAACACTAAGCATAATTCAGATTAACAATTATTTATTAATTACCTATAAAATGCCAGGCTCTCAACCAACCTCTATGGAAACGACAAAGACTGCACTTTGCCCTCAAACTACTTACCAGGTATGCTGGGGCCAAAAAAAAAAACGAGCCTTCCACAGCATCAGCAAGTGCTTTCAACCAACCACTCACTCTTCTCCGTCTCCCCTACCACAGCCTCCTCTAAGCCACCATCATGTCTTGTTTGAAATCCTGTAACAACCTTAGTACAAGTTTACCTCTTTCCATCTCTGCTTCCTACAAGCTATTTCTCATTACAGAAACCAGAGTGAGCTTTGAAAAATACCTTCTGCCTTGTTAGGCCCCTTCCTCCTTCTACCCTCAGGTCTTTCACTTGGAATAGAATCCCAAATCCTTGCCCTGGCCTGTAAGGCTCCCTGCCTACCTCTGTGGCCACCCCTTGTTGTATTCCTACCTTGATCATTCAACTCCAGGGCTCCTGGAATACTCCAGACTTGTTCTGCAGGCCTGAGGATTTCTGTACAAGCAGTTGTCTCTGCCTGGAAGGCTCTGTTCTGAGATCTTTGCACTGACTTGCTCTCTCTCGCCATTCAGTTCTCACCTCAGAAATGACCATGAATCTGCAGGAGCTCCCAGTCACTTTCTATCATATAACCCTGCTTCATTTGTGTAGTAGTTATCACTGCTGTAGAGGCCGCTTTTAGACAATAGGCTTGCACAGTGGAAATCTGAGTACGGTAGCGAGGTCCACGGTGACGACTGGGGTAAATGCAAACAGACTCATTGAGTGACCCGCCTCAAAATATCCACAAGCCCTGGCTGACCAATGGGCTACTTATAAGCAGGCACAGGTACCAAAAAAGGAAAATTCCGTGTGTTCCTATAGCTCCTCACTTCCCTCCCTTAACTACAGCTCCCACCACTGCTTCCAGACCATCACTCCTCTGCTGCCCTGCCTGCTGCATCCTTGCAGTGTAGTCAGTAAGCTTCTCTCTCATTTGTTCGGCGTCTGGTGAGTTCTTCACCGTCCTCACTTCCATCCTCCCTTGGATCAGGTTGCCTCACAATTGCCTAACATTGCTGCTTTTTTTTTTTTTTTTTAAATTCATTTGTTTATGTTTTTGCAAAATAAGTTTCATGAGTTCAGGACCTTGTCTGCTTCATATGCCACTTTATCCCCAGTTCTAGAACGTACGCATTTAGTAAACATTCATAAGAATGAAAGACAGGGAAGGGGAGGGGAGGGGAGAGGAGACGAAGGGAGGGGAAGGGAGAGAGGAAGGAAAGAAAGAAGGAAGGGAAAGAGGAGGAAGGAAAGGATGGAGTTAGAGGTAGAGGAAGGGAGGGAGGGAGGGAGGAAAGGAGAAAGGTCTAATTGTCCTCTTCTATGACATGGTGATCACAGTGTCCATCTAATAATATTGTCACTAGCAGTAATGAGCGATGAATACGGAGCACATGACATGTCATAGAGTTCAGTTAGTATTCCTCGAGTGAATGAGATAATATTTATTAACTGTCTGATTCCACTGTCTCACATATCTTACAACACATGAAAAATCTGAGCATGGGGCCTAATGTATAAAGTTCAATGAATTTAAGTTGTATTTCTTTCTTTTCTTTCATCCTCTAAAACAAACTGCAGAATCAGCCTATAAAAGGGGCATGGTAAAGAGGCTCCTGAGTGGCTCAGTCAGTTAAGCGTCTGACTCTTGATTCCAGCTCAGGTCATGATCTCACAGATCCATGAGATTAATCCCAGCATTGGGCTCTGCACTAACAGCACGGAGCCTGCTTGGGATTCTCTCCCACTCCCCTGTTCCTGCACTCTTTCTCTCTCTTAATAAATAAATAAACATTTTTTAAAGGGAGGGGGGGCATGATAAAAAAAGGTATCTATCTCACAGGGTTGTTGCAAAGAATAAGTGATATAATAAGATAATGCATATAAAGTAGTAGCTAGCACTGTGCCTGGCACATATTAGGAGCTTAGTAATATATATTGACTGACATCATCATCCTTATTGTTGCTATTATTTTAATTGAAGTATAATTGACTTATCATTGCTATTTGAACTAAGAAGCTATGCCTTCTTTTCAGCCAGAGCCCTTCTCGACAACACTCCCTGCTGTGAACCCCAACAAGATACCTCGAAGCCCTTATTTCCTTTTCTTTTATTGACCTTTGGCTCAAGTCCCTTTTTGCAGAAAGACAAAGTGACCGGCTTTTGATGAATTCTTTCCTTCTCTTATCTGCTTCCAAGTCTCAGCCGCAGTGAAGAAGTGTTACTGGGCACTGGCCCAGCCCAGGAAGCGATAATGTAATTTTCAACTCAAGATAAACTCAAGGATAACTTTCAGCGCAGCTACTCAGGCAGTCCAAAGGCGGAGGTGCCTTGTGGAGGGGAAACCAGGAAGTCACTCAGCAGCTGGCCCAGCACACAGGGGGCCATCACTTCAGTGAAGTAACTGACCTCCGTTTCTTCCTCAAACTGCCTGAGACTCAGCGCTCTCCATCATTCACTAGCCTTCTCAGCGCTCTGAGAAGGGCAGATGGAGGGAATGTGGAGAGATTAGATAAGAAGGATTTCCCAATCCTGGTGGGGGATAGATCCAAAAGTACAGAAGGTTGAGAAGCCAACTCATATCCCCATCCACCCCCATCACTCAACAATTTCCACTGTATGAATGGGGTGTGGAAAGCTTCCAGTTAAGACGATACTTGTGAATATTGGCAAAGCGTATCTTTGTGCGCAAGGGCACATTTAAAGAGAGAAGAGGAAAGATAAGTCCTTGCTTTCTAGGAAAGTGTGTCCACCAGGCTATAAGTCTTCTCAGTCTACATGTCAGTCATGAATGCACCTCCACACCTTGCCCGGCACCTAGCACATAGTGGATGCTCAGAAAACTGTGTTAAATCGGACACCAAGAGTCTGTGTCCTGAAATCTTTTGTCGACATATGACAAGGTTTTATTCATTTACCCAACTCATTTTTTTTAATGTTTATTTTGAGAGTGAGAAAGAGAGAGACAGAGACAGAGACAGACAGAGAGAGAGAGAGAATCCCAATCAAGGCTTGGGGCTTGACACGGAGTTCAAACTTACGAACCCACAGACTGTGAGATCATGACCTGAGCTGAAACCCAGAGTTGGACGCTTAACCAACTGAGCCACCCAGGTGCCCCTTACTCAACACATTTTTATCAAGTGCCTTCTGCGTTCTAGATCTCTGGTTTTTAGAGGCTTTTTTCAAATCATGTAAGTGAGGACCAGGCAGCAAATCCAGTCTAAAAGTCCTCATTCTGTATCACTTACCCTTTTCCTTCCTGTGTTTATGAGTTTTAATATCAGCTTCTGCTCTGAGTTACAGAGCAAGTACTTTTCAAGAAATGAAGAAAACTCTCTTCCTCAACTCTGACTGTGGGTAAACGGAAAGCCCCAGAGGAATCAGACTGTGATTCATTTCTCTTAGAAAGCTCTGAGTGTACAAATCAGGAACGAACTGTGTGATTCATGAATCATACACATAAACAAGTTGTCCCTATTTTCCCATCAGCCTCCAGGGCCTGCCAGTCAGAATCAAATTACAATGTGTAAGTCAGTCATATGCGGCTGTTGTTAAAATGCAGACTCTAAAGGTATGGATCTGGGGTGAGGCCTGACATTCTGCATTTCTAATACTTTCCCAGTAGGTGTTGGCTCTGCTGGTCTACATATGTTGAGAAACTAGGGTCTAGAGAAAAGGTGCCTATCTGGGTTCTAGTCATTTCTACATCGTTCACTAGCCAGTGACCCTGGACATACTGCTTTCCTTTTGGGGACTTCAGGGTTTTTTTGGAAACTGAAGAGCTTGAGTTCAATGTTATCTAAGAATCCTTCTAACTCTAAACTTGATGGCTCATTGTCACTCAATTTGCTCATTCCTTTATTATAGTTAAGACCTCTTAAAGTTCTGAATTTCATGCAATGTACCCTTGGGTTCTCTTTTTCTGCTCTGAGGTGTTAATAGTCCTTAATTATCTGTTGTTGTGCTTGCATGTTGCCCATTGTAAGCATGACATCGTATAGTGGGATCAATCAGTGAGAATGGTTTTACAGAGAATTCTCATGTAGGAACCCCCAATCTCCAGCACCCAATTATGAACTGGTGTGGTATCTGCCCTTCTGGGTAATAGGGAAGTAGCTGTCTGTGAGCGGAGTGCCTCTGTTTGAAGTTAAGCAGTGGGATCACAGCAGGAAGCATTGTGATGTGATGATGGAGACACCTTTCTGATGTCTTCACATGGGTGTTTTGAAAGCATTGATCAAATGACACTGATGCCTGACTGGCAGACTCTGAAGGCTGATGGGAAAATAAGGATACTGGTGTGCATGTGTGACTTATGAATACAGGTCCATTTGCACACTCATAGGGCTTTCTAAAAGAAATGACCAGAATGTACAACAAACACAATAAATGACATGTTATGAATAACCTTGACTATGCTAAAAGTTGGTGATGCTATGCAAAAGATCAGCAACAGACAGAAGCCACGGCCATGCCTAGACTCGAGGAACAAAGAAAGGAAATGGTTTTACCAGAGCCCAAGAATAGGGTCATCTGTGGAGGTTGGCATGGTGGCAAGCCTGTTTTGTGGGCACAGGAGCCCTGAGAAGCCCTTACTACTGATCACCCTAGGCAGAAAGCAGGTGAGGGCAACCATTGCCTTTCTCTCTTCCTCTCCTCTTCCACAACACCAGCCAGTGACTTCCATTGGAGGAACTCTACATGAAGCTACCTGAATGGGAAGCCTGAGAATTGAGCCTGCAGAAGTCACCTCTTGTGGATCCTGAGCAGAACAGGGGAAGGGCTAGGAATGAATCTGAGGGCAAACAGTCCCAGCACTAGTTTCACTACTTTAGATTGATTTCTATGCCACTGGAAAGCTGGGGTGCACGCAGGCTGGAAGGACACTGTAAGCGGAAAACAAAGTATTCAACATTGCCGTTCTTGCTCAGAACGGTAGAACCGTACCGTTCTGAGTCTCTCTTCAGGTAGAACCATCCAGTGGACAATCTGGGTTGTGTGTCATAGGACAACTGAACCCTAGGACAAGGGTCGGGACTAAAGGGGTAGCCATGATGACTACTTAGGTAGTCTGCCTAAGTGAATGGGCAGAGCTTTGAAGAGGGTGAAATTTCCAGGAGAGGTCATAAAAAGGGACAAGAGTAAGATCTCTTACATTGGTATGACTTTTGTTATTATCAGAACTTTTTTAAATGTTTTTTGATCCTATATGTTGAAAACTAACCCCATGATGATAGCATGCATAGTATAGCATCTAATAGTTTTGACAAGGTAGCCTGGTATTTTACTTTCCTGTCTAGAAAAATGGAAAAATTGATAAATGATTATCCCTGTGCTCTTTCTTATCATTATAAGTTCTTTTTAATTGTGTAGAGGGGTGCTGTGAGTCTAGACCTCAGTATTTATGAACTCCTGGAGGCTAAAAACAAGGACAAAAAACTTGTAGAAATTTGCTTCTTGGAACTCTAAAGACAGAATCTGTTAAGTGGTAGGGGCATCTGGGTGGCTCAGGCAGTTAAGCATCCAACTCTTGGTTTTGGCTCGGGTCACAGTTTGTGAGATTGAGCCCCATGTCAGGTTCTGAGCTGACAGTGCAGAGCCTGCTTGGGATTCTCTCTCTCCCTCTCAGAATAAATAAATAAATAGGTATACATTATTTTTTAAAAAACACTTTTTTAAAATGTTTTTTTATAATTTATTTATTTTTGAGACAGAGAGACAGAGCATGAGTGGTGGAGGGACAGAGAGAGAGAGAGAAACAGAATCTGAAACAGGCTCCAGGCTCTGAGCTGTCAGCACAGAGCCTGATGCGGGGCTCGAACCCAATAACTGTGAGATCTGACCTGAGCCGAAGTCACATGCTTAACCGACTGAGCCACCCAGGTGCCCCAAAAAAGACTTTTTAAGTGGTAAACACTAAGTGCTATTCTGTGCCAGACATCTTTATAAAACTTTGCACAGGATGCACTCATTGAATCCTTTGAGGTGGGCGCTATTAATTTCCCATTGTACAGATTAAGTAAGTCACTGTCATAGTACCAAAGACTGGATGTCTTATCAACAACAGAAATCTATTTCTCACTGTTCTGGAGGCTGGAAGTTTGTGATTTGGGTGCCAACATTTTTAGGTTGTAGACCATCTTCTTGCTGTATGCTTACATCACCAAATAAGGGAGCTCTCTGGGTCCCGTTTATAAGGACATTAATCCCATTTATGAGAGCTTTACCCTCATGGCCTAGTTACCTCCCCAAGACCCCACCTCCTAATACTATCATCATGGGGTTAGTTTTCAACATAAATATTCAGTCAATATTTCACTCACTTAGGGAGACTCATCTAGCAGAGGGTGAATCTTCAGTCTGGGCCCAGGCAGGTAGACTCCAGGGGTCAGGCTTTAGCCTCACTTGGGGAGGCAATCAGTTGATGAACTCTTCCATGAATTACACATGAGCTACATTATGTGTTTGACTGCTAACAGGACTCACAGCACTCAAACAGTTTATCCTCATGGAGCAGGTCCATTACAGGCAAGGAAGACAGCACAGCAACAGTAAGAGGTAGATCTGCAATGCAGGGGGGTCCCAGGATCTCAGACAAGCTTCTTCCTCCTACAACTGGATTGAACAGGACACCCTTTGTCTGCAGGTCTTGAACCTCCACTGGCATGCATGTGAAGCACTTGGGTACCAAGAAGTCCAGTCAGGTCGTAGTGGAGGTCTCACAGTGAGCTTGCCACATAGGCACATTCTACCAAGTGACAAGCCTCAACCATCGAAACTCCAGGACTCCACTGAACCTAGGTGCAAATCACAAACCCCACTATTATTACTAAATAATGCTAACAGGCTGATACATCCTGACCTAACTAAGTCATGAACTCATAGGACAGTATTTATCTTTAGTAAGTACATTCCATAGTAATTGCCAATGGTTGGTGGCTCCGCAGATTAGTCTGGGGTCAATTTAGGTCAGCTGAGATAAACCCATGCTATTTAGCCCTCTTTCCCTTCCTTAGCGTGTAAGTTAGGAACCTACTCCTAGAACTTGGACAATGAAGTAACCCAAATGCAAATGACCACCATTGGGATGTGAAGTGTTCTATACATAATAGAGAAGCTATCATGGATTTGTCATTACAAACATCTGTTAGACGGCCTAGTATTTTTGTGGCTGACTTCTAATGTCCTACCCTCTGCTAATTATTCCAAGACTGGGCTGGGTAGATGCTCTGTGTGCTCATAGGAAACCCTAACTTTCTCTGAAGGCCATTAGAATAGAATATGGTGGGGCACTTGGGTGGCTCAGTCAGTTAAGCATCTGACTCTTGATTTCAGCTCAGATCATGATCTCATGGTTATGGAATCAAGTGCTGTGTTGGGCTCTGTGCTGGCAGCACAGAGCCTGCTTAGGATTCTCTCTCTCCCTCTGTCCCTCCCCTGCTCATGCTCTCTCTTTCACTCTCTCAAAATAAATAAACTTTAAAAACAGAGTATGGTGAGTGCTATAATATTCACCTGTGTCTCTAGAACAATGTTGCCAATTAGAAACAATGCAAGTCATTATCATTTGAGGAAATTTTTGCTTTGCCAGTTGAAAAAAAACTACCGTTGTATGTTTTTATGTTGTTATTTCAAATATTTACTAATCATTTGTATTTCAAAAAAAAAAGAAAGAAACAATGCAAGTCATATAATTTTAAACTTACTAGTAGCCACATTAAAAAATCTTTTACTATATGTTGACTAACTGTAATTTAAATAAAAACTTGAAACCATACCAAAAGGTAAAATAAAAGTGAAGTTAATTTTAATACATATTTTTGACTCAGTTACATCCAAAATACTATAATTTCAGCATGACATCAGTATAAATATATAAAAGCTATTAATGAGCTACATTCTTTTTTTTAAGTCTTCAAAATCTAATATGTATGTTGTATTTATAGCACATCTTAATTTGGATAATACATTTTCATTGGAAACACTTGATTTGTACTTAGGTTTTATAAAATGAACAATTAAGAACATAAATTCACGTTCCCAAATTGTTCCAAATATACTCAAATTTTTCCAGTAACCAAATCGAATACCAAAAATAATATTTTTCTTTAATATTCACATCCATATTCCCAAACTGGTTCTTTTTTTTTTCCAGAGGAATTGATTTGAATTTGCACAAGAATATCAGTTTTTAAACTATATTTACTCAGGGTGCCTGGGTGGCTCCGTTGGTTAAGCGCCCGACTTCTGCTCAGGTCATGATCTCATGGTTTTTGAGTTCAAGCCCCGTGTGGGGTCTGTGCTGACAGCTCAGAGCCTGGAGCTTGCTTTGGATTCTGTCTCTCTGTCTCTCTGCCCCTCCCCAACTTGTGCTCTGTCTCTCTGTCTCTCAAAAATAAATAAATGTAAATTTAAAAAATTTTAATTATAAAGTAAATAAATAAAAATAAATTATATTTACTCACTTTATGTACATTTACTAAATCTTATATTAACTCAGTATTATTCATATTGAATTCAAAAGTGCATTGCATGAATTGAAAAGAAGCACAAAACTTACCAATACCAACAAAGCATTCTTCAATTTTTCCTACAGTTTTTGCAATTTACAAAACTCTTCCAGTTAGAGTTAAAATCTCCTGCCTATTGATTCATACTAAGTGTGTACAAGCTGCGATTGTTGGTTTGTATTACGAAACGTCTCAGTTACAACCTACATTCTCATACCTGTCTAGTTGGGTTACAATAAGCTTTTCCTTTCCTTGGAGCTGCAAGTTTAGCTTGTTTATGTCCAGTGTGGTATCAGTGGGAAAATGTAAATCATGTTGCCATTTTTTGTCTTTGATTATTGAGTAGTTGGCAAGCGTCCCTTCAGTTTCAAAGAAAATCTTGAATTGGAGTTAACAGCAAAGTAAATCTTTGTAAAACTCTTCCACAATTTAATCAACAAGTACTGGCAAAGAACACAAGATCATTAAATTCATTGCCTTTGATTCCTTTCAACATTTCTATAAACTGGCAATGATTCCATTTGCATGCATATATGAAACAATTTTAACAACTGTATCCGTGACGCTTTTCATAGAGTCAGCTTCAAAAAACTGAGCACAGATATGTTCAGTATGTATCAGACAGTAGAAAAAAACAAGTAAACCATCAGTCCCATTTTAAGATTAACACTACGTCTGGATTTTTGATGTAACAACTGAAGTACCATCATGATAGAAACTAATTTTTTTATATCTAAACTGAAATTCTTTGACAGTTATAAAAGATCAAAACAAAAAAAGCACCCACTTTTAGGAGTTCAGTTTTATAGCCTGCAAATTGACATTTCTTTGTGAATATAGAGGTTATTTAAGGTAAAAGGTACCTGAAGTGTTAACTGGCCAGTTTCTCTTTTATCTCTTGATTCATCTCTGTTAAAAGAAAGAAGTATTCAAACTATGAATCAATTGGTCTTTGATTTTATTAGAAAGGTTTTCCATTCTCTAGGCTATCATAACTATAATAATAATTTTCCCTCATCTTTCCATCTAAAAGTGGTTTTATGCCTGGCCAAAGTTACAAGCTCAGATTCTGTTAAAACTGTGTAAGGAGTGCTTGGGTGGCTCAGCTGATTAAGAGTATGACTTCAGCTCAGGTCATGATCTTGCTCTTTGTGAGTTTGAGCCCTGCGCTGGGCTCTGTGCTGACCACTCAGAGACTGGAGCCTGCTTCCAATTCTGTGTCTTCTTCTCTCTCTGCCCCTCCCCTGCTCACACTCTGTCTCTCTCTCTCTCTTTCTAAAATAAATAAACATTTAAAGACTTTTTTTATTATGTAAAAAATGTTTTTGTTAGGACATATCATTCTGATTTTATATGGCTAATTTCATTGATTCTTTTTTGACTGTTGAAAGAGGCCCTTTTAAAAATAAAAATAACTGTGTATTATTTGCTGAAAATGCCACCGTAATGTCTATTTTATTATCTTTAAGGTTTTCTTTAATACAACAAACAACTCTATTTGTCTGTACTCAATTATCATTCATGGTGAACTTTGCAGCATTATCTCATTCCAGCCTCTTTTTCCCATTACTGTTCTGGTCATAATCCCGTCCAACCTCCAAATCTCCACTCAGTTCTACATCGGTAACACTACTTTGTTGAAGTAATGATGCTTTCATTTTAAACTTGAAGTTTTTCCATACTTTTTTTAAACTAGAGAAACCAATTAACTATATTATAATGAAAATAATAGTGTTTCAATTTAATTAGCGACTATGATTTACATAGGTTTTACCATAACTTAAGCTGTCTGCATAAAACATTCAAATTAGCACATTACAATGTTCCATGGTTAGAAAAATAAATCATTTGAACTGAATCAGTCTGTTTACAACTTCTAGGTTTGTGATATATTAATATGTAATTTTAGAAACAGTGCACTCAATACATGCAGTATCATAAAAGAATAAAATCTCATGTGAGGCAACAGTACAAGTAAAATGAAGTCATACGGCTTTAGTTTTCCATTTCCATTTCAGCTAATTAGAATCGAATAAAACTAAAATGTCATTTTTCTCAGTTACACTAGCTACATTTCACCTTTCCATCGTCACACCCGTTAAGTGGCTACCGTATAGGACAGCACAGCTCTGGAATCTAGACAGATCATAAAGCAGCAGCCACTGGGCATCTTGTGCACCCTTTACTCCCAGTGCAGAGCAGAGCACAGTAGGAGTTGAAGAACAATGTGTTCCATTAAAATGAAGTTATGGGTTTAGCACAGTGACTGGCATTTAGTAGGCGTTTGTTGAAGTACTGATGGAATGAGTGATGTACCATTTGCTCATTCATTTACCAGGGACTCAGTCTTCAGGCAGCCGTGGCCCCTGNCAGGTGTGGCCCTGTGGCTTCATTCTAAATGGTCCTGAAAGCTCCATCTTCCTAGGGTTTTTCAGGCTATGTCACTGAATTCAGGGAAAAAAATAAAAAAATAAAAAAATCAGGATTCCCAACCTTAGAAAAGCACTCTGATGCTGAGAGCACATGGAGATTTGATGTTTGGGGGCAAAAGGAGAAGCGTTCTGTTAAAATGGATGAGGTTCTGGCTTTGGGACTGGGCAGAGGTGTGAGTGCGTCTCCCAGAAAAGAGCTGCATCCTGATCCCCACCACGGCCTCGTTCTGCTCTGTTTCAGAGACTCTCTTTGAGGGGAACACTACAGGACTCAGACTTCTCCAGAACTGTATTTGTTTGAATCATTTTTCTGCTTAGGGTTAAAAATAGAAATTCAAAAAGCAGGAGCAGTTAGTTGGACAGGATTTCAAAGCTGCATTCGGCAGGCTACATTTCCTCTTGGATTAAAAATATATATGTGTGTGTGTGATGGCTTGGGGGAGTCATCCTGATGAAAGAGAAAGGGTAAATTGCAAAGGGATCCACCACCAAGTTGCAAAGTGAAATGCTATTCTTTTAGATGAGGGTTAATTTTGAAATAGTCCACTGCGCCGGTAGGCGGACCCTGCAGAGGGTCAGAACAACGGGAGGAGGCAGCATGGTACCATGTCTGCCGCTGGCACAGCAGAGGGGCCAGGAGCCCATGACTTTGAGAGGATGCCTGCCTCAGCCTCCAAACGGCTCTGGGCACCTGCCTCGCCTGGGAAATCTTCCTTGCTTTTTCATCGTTGTTGCTCTTACTGCGGTAAAAATAGACATAACATAAAATTTACCATTTAAACCGTTTTAAAGCATACAGTTCAGTGGCACTTAGTACATTCAGTGTTGTGCAGCCATCACCACAACACAGTTGGAGAACACTTTCATCATTCCAAAAGGAAACCCTGTACCCAGCAGGCAGTCTCTCCTCATCTCTCCCTTCCCCCCCGCCCTTGGCAACCACTAATCTGCTTTCTGTCTCTGTGGATTTGCCTCTTCTGGACATTTTATATAAATGGAACCATGCAGTATGTGGCCTTTTGTGTCTGGCTTCTTTCATTTCGCATAATGTTTTCAAGGTTCATCCGTGTTGTAGGATGCATCTTTCTTGTGTTTTGATGAACTTGAGTTACTTTCTGGCATAGTAACAAGAAGTCTGGCATAGGAGCCTTGCAGGCCTGGGTTGGAATCCTGGCCCCGCCCTTGAGCTTCAGTTTCTTGAGCTACACGATGAGAATGTCCTGAGATGGATATCTCAGGAGTCCTCGAGAAGGTTCATTTGCTAACATTGAACTATTACTTATTTGCTAATTCAGTAAATAGGAATTGAGCAATCACGGTGTACCAGGCCAAGGCTTCAGGGTTACATTGGTGACCACCGCTGGGCAAGTTCTTGGTCCTCATGGAACTTGGGTTCTAGTGGGAGAAGGACACAATAAACACATAAACAAGGAAATAGGAAGAAGATTAGGTGAGGTGTAATTGGGTACAGAGAAGGGACCGCTTTCACAGCTTGGTGAGCAAAGAGTTTCCCCCGAAGGAGCTGACATTTGAGCTGCTATCTGGGGAATGGAATGAGCCAGCCTTGTTAAGAGCTAAGGAAAGACTGTTCTAGGCCAAAGAACAGCAAGAGCAAAAATCCTGAGGTAGGAAAGGCTTTGGCACAATTGTGGTATGGAAAGGAGGCCAATGTGGATGAAAATGGGTGATGAGGGGTGGGAGATGTGACGTGAGGCTGGAAAGGTAAGCAGAAGCCAAATCCTGCAGTGCGCTGTGGACTTCATTCCAAGAGGAATAGAAGCCATGGGAGGGATTTAGCTAAAAGAGTGACAGTGTTCTGACTTACAATCAGAAGACACTCTGGCACCTGTGTGGAGGATAGAGCAGGTGCAGAGGCTGGAGGACTAGCGGAAGGAGTCTCTTGTACTAGTCCAGGCATAGAAAAAGGTGGTTTGGTGACTTGGGCTGGGGTGGGCTGGGAGAATTATAAAGAAGCGAGAAGTTTTGGGATGGCCTGGAGAGGAGGCAAGTGTGAAGATTGTGTTAAATAAATAAAAGTAAACAGAATAAATGAAATCAACTTTAAAAATGCATACAAAATACCTAACAGAGCCTAAGACAGAGCTAATACTTAACTCACATCCCATTCCCCACCCCACCTACACACCCCCATGCACACACTCACAAACCTTTGAGGCTCTTTGAGGAAGCATATTATGGGTTCCCTCTTCATCTGGACTTCTCCAGAATCAGGGGTGAGTGGGAACTACAGAAGGAGAGACAGGGGTATGTCTCTGATTTTCATCGGATAAAGAGAGAATAAATCTACCACTCTCTAGTCACCTGGAATGGTTGGCCTCTTAGGGCAACCTTGGCCTTCAGCAGGGGATGGAGAAGTGGAGTTATATGGGATGAAGCCATTGGCCATGTTCTAAGAGAAGAGAGAGTAGTCAATAAGGAAGGCGTTCTCTCCCTTTTTAGCTGCCAGAGCCTACCCAAAGGGAATTTCCTTCCCCTGCTCTTTTGACACATTTCTGCTTCCCTATTTCACACTCTTTTGTGGTCTGTGGTTTAACAATCTGAGCAGAACCACTTATCTTTGTGTCCTTTACCCCTGGCACAAAGAAAGCACTTGATTAATAACCAAATATTCAATAAGTAGGTAACGGAGCACACTATTGCTGCCTGGTTTAGAGCCGAGAAGCATCTGGGGTTGCAGAAGAACCAGTGAGGTTTTCTCTTCTATAAAAATGTGGGCAATAATAGCATCTGCTCAGAGGATTGTGAAGATAAAGTGTGATAATGTGTACAATTCATTTAGTACAGTACCTGGCACATAACACGCCCTCGATGGAAGTTTGCAATTATTCCTCTTATTAGGGGTCTGCTTTCTGTGGCTTCTTCTTCCAGAGTTGTTGTACATAGTGGTCTGCAGAGACTCCTTTTGGAGCCCTGGATTAAGAGGAGTATATGGGCCAATGTCCAAGAAAGAAGGGTGCGGGTGCAGGAACCTGAAAAAGCCCTCCCAGTTCTCGCTGCCACTGGGGACTTCGAAGTGGAATTAATAAAGTGCCTTAGGTTTACCATCAGTTCCTTTACAGCCTGATTTCCTGCATATTGGGTACTAGATGAGACATAAGGGATTGCAAATGCAAATGGAAAGTGAGATATTGTTAGCTGGGGCCAATATAAATATGTTTGTGGGGGAGGACAGAACAAAGGCCTAAAGGCCTGATGTTGACAGAAACCATGTTATTGTTTCATATATGACTTCATCCTAGTAAAAATGATAGTTCCCCCGGGCCTTCCAGGGAATGGGAGAGATGTGTTCTCTGTACCTACACATGCCAGCAACCTGGGGAGGGGAGCAGTCTGCATGTGACCCTGACCCAGCCCCCGCCCAGCACCCTCCTGGTGTGTCTGAGGGAGGGGCTTAGCAAATGGTGTCCATCTTGGAGTCAGAAATCTGGATCCCAACTCCACCTGGCACCAGCTGTCCCAGAGGCCTCAGCAGGGAGCCTCAGCTCTCCCTAAGGCACACTCAGAAAAAAACTAAGCCCCCATAGGGTAGTTGTGATGGATAAACTAGTTAACTCGGATAAGCAAGGTTTTAAAGAAATGCTCAATTAAAGAGACCCTTTGGGATCTGAACTAATTTTGCCTGCTTGTGCTTCCCCTCTCCCACCAAGCCCAGAAGGATTGTAATTCCTGGCTTCACCTTCTGCCTCCCCAGTCCTTCCGCCCCACCCACTCCCCACTTTGCTTAGCTTACCTTCTCTATGTAAACCTGTTTTATTTCGTTAGGCCCCTTGCAAGGTGTTGCTTGGCTAAGAGAGTGGAAAAGCCAGGGAAACCTCTGAGAATATATTGTCCACTTGGGGTTTTCATTCTTGCCGAGCCCATCAGAAGCTCCCAGCTACTCCTCTGCCTACCCCTTCTATTCCATGTGCCCCTCTATTTTGCCCATTACCTTCATCATAGATGGAAGCATGAGTCGTTGATGGCTCAGGGGGAGCCTCCTCGAGCACTCAGTGGAAATTCCTAGTCAGTAGATGGAGGCATTTCTTCAATTTTAAGAGCACTGGGACCCAAGAACTGGACCTGATGAGGCTTCCCAGTCTGCCACCTTCCATTTCCTTCCCCCCAAAGTTTCCACTGGAAATTCCCCAGCTTTGGTCTGTCTGCTTGGCTCTGTGATCTTGGAGACATTCAGCATACACCCCACAATTAAGACTTTGCAACTCCACGCAGTGTTTCTTAAGAGAAAGTTAGATGCAATTAGATCATTTGAAGATGGATTAGCCTGCCGTCTGCACAATATTAAGAAAAATCACGTTGGCAATTGACAGGGCCTCTTTGAAGAGCTCTGAAGGAAAGCCACTAATGAGCTCTACACTGGGTTGCCCCCCTGTTCCCGAAGGGTTAACACAATTTGTGGGAAAGGAAAAAAATCCCCTGTGGTATTAAAATGCTGTGTCAGAGATTTGTAAGCCCTCCTTTGTAGCTCTGCCCCCAGGCCTGGCTCACTTCAGTTGAGATCAGGTTAATACGAGCTCTGTTGCTGCCTGGCAGGTCCTAATGGGGTTACAGCCTGGTGCCTGACCAGTGAAGAACAATTATTAGTAGTTGTATTAAATAAATGCTGAGGAATTTGATTCAATAAAATAGGGGACATCTGTTGTTCTTGCCTGCCCAGTGTCCATTCATCCTTCTTTTGACAAGAGTAGCTTGCTTCGGGGAAAACTACCCCCATGTCTACACTCAGTATGGGTGGGCCTGGCCCAGTAACCACTTTAGGGTGACCATATGACCAACCCAGATCCACTGGTGTATTTGAGAATCCAGCCATGACCCAAGCCACTGGACTTGTCAATTACATGAGCCTATAAACACCTATTCGGCCTACCCCCAACCCCCGCTTTTTTTGTTGTTTTTAGTTTCTGCCAGATAGAGTTAGGTTGTCTGTCATTTGCAACTAGGGATCGTCATTAATACAAATATTAGAGGAACTTGTGCTGTACTAGGCACTCTCAAGAGGTTAGAAAAGAAACCTCTATAAAATTGTCTTCCTCTGAGGAACCAACAAGCTCAGAGTATCAAGTCTTAGAGACATTAACCATTTGAAAGGTTAAACAACATGGTATGTCATTAAGTGACCTAGAGAATATGTTCTGTGGGAAGTCAAGAGAGGGGGAGATTGATGTGGGTGGGTGGGCTTCCTGGCAGAGGCTGGACTTAAACTGGGTCCTAAAGAGTAGAGAGGATTAGGTGAGACCGAGGGAATGCAGTGCTCTTGGGAGGCACTGGGGGAGCCCAGGGAAAAGGGAGATCTTGTGTGGATAAGAAATGGAAAATGAGTTTTGATATCTATAAAATCAAGGAATATACCAAAGGATTTGGAATCCAAAGGGAAAAGTTTGAACTTACCTGGAGAGTTCACTAGTGTGGGCTTACATACAGGCGAGGGAAATCCACCCCAACTTGTACCGCCATATATGTTTCACCTGTGTTGGAGAGAGACTGGTAAAGGGAAGGGGAAAGGCCACTGAACTTGGCTGTACCATTTTTTAACTGAGTGACAGCAGGTGAGCCATGTACTCTCTCTGAATTACCATCTTCTCATCTGCCAAATGGAGATAAGCGCTACAGAGTCAGGGAGTTTGTGAGGAGCCCTGAGGTAGCACCTGGCACACGGCACTAATAGTAGATAATATCTCGAGTGTTTGTTAGTGTCCCCCAGGCACTGTGCTAAGCACCTGACATGCCTTATCTCACCTAATGGTCCAAATAGCCAAGGCCCAAAACAACCTGCTGAATCTGATTTGGGGTAACATTTTCATTCCTGTGCCTAATGAAACAATAAGCCTTATCAGAGCTCAAATTCACTGTCCAATGAGATCTGAATATATTATCAGAACATTCGTAAAGTTTACAAATTCTAATTCCTTAATGCACATATTAAGATGTGTTAAATTCAGTATGATCCCACTATAGAACATTCGGAGAATAGATTAGAAGAAAAAATGTAAACAGAACTCTGCTACCAACAGCACAGCCATGATTTTCTAGTAGAGAGGTTAACATCTGCTTCTAGGACTGCCAGTTAGCCACAGCGCGATCTGCTGTGAGTTACTGTAACTTCTCTCAAGCTCAGTTTTCTCATCCATCCTTCTGGGGTAGAAGCCTCCTCACAGAGTTTTGCTGTTGTTGTGGTGGTGGTGGTTTGAGATCAGTGAGATTAAATGAGATAATTCATGCTTTATAGAGTACCTGGCACATTCTACACACTCAAGTATTATCAGTGCCCTTCCATCATCTCCCCCATCCTTTTTCCATATGATTGCAGTAACTATGTAAGTACAATTGCTTCCATTTCCTATTTCCACTTAATATTGTACCTTAGAAACTTTGCATATAGCAGCATAATCCATCTCTCATTACTAATGTCTGTGTCCTCCTGACTGAAATCACTATCATTTATCAACTCATTCCCCTTTTCTAAACATTTATAAAATAATGCTGCAGTTCACACCTTTATACCTATGGTTTTTTGGAAGAGTTTGAATCTCCATACACTGTCTCTTTGAGCTCAACTTGTGATTCTGGCCACAGCTTTCCAGAAAGTGACATCCAAGTTAGTGAAGACCTTTGACAAATTGTGGAGCTTGCTGGTTTGATGGATTGCCATCAGAAGATATGCTTGCTGTGATTTTTCTAACCAATGAATTCCTTCTGGTGTGATATTCTGTGCCTTATCTTTCAGGTGGTTTTATTGTGGGTCTGACTGTCAGCTCAGTCTCCCTGTCCTTCTTGCTGACAGAGCAAGAGGAATCCTTTTAACTGGAAGTTATTCCCTATTCTTTCTGAATTTTGTTTCTTGGAGTAGGGTGGGCTCCACGGAACAATTTCGGGCTGCCTTTCTGTTGCAAATCAAATCCTCAAGCCCTTGTTTGGGTCCCAGAGTACTTTGAAATTGGACCCCCCTGCATACACCTGGAGTTACCCCGGAAGCCCAGCCCCCAAATCTCTCACACAAAACTAAGGGCAAAGGTGAGCTTTTCATTTCTTCCCCAGGTCCCAAAGTTCCTTTGAAATCTTTATGATCTGTACCTTCAGGGATCATGCAAACAGCTTGAGGAAATCCTTAAATTGTGTTTTCTCCAGATAAGCATTCAGGTCAAAGGAAAAGACCTTTGCATGCCTTCCTGATGACCAGAATTTTGCCTAAGTTTAGAAAAAGCCACCAAGAACAAAAATGGCATTCAGCATTTATTCAGTACGTTGAGAAACAGTTTTCAAAGCATAAACAGCAAAGCCTAGTACTGTAGAGCAGTGGCCCAGTCTGGAAGTCTCAGACCCCATGGATACTTGGAGTGAGTAAAAGAAGTTCATGAACTATTTATGAAGCTTCAAGAGTCCTAGTGATATCTGTATATTACTATTTGTTTTTTTCTTAAACAGCACAGGACAACTAGAAACACAAACTGATTTGTCTTGAATTAGATTAAGTGAAAAGCATTTGCATTCTCATGCTAATTGAAGGCTCTAACTGACAGTATTTTGACAAAGTCGTATGTAAAGTTTGGTTACCTATTTTTATATTTATTGTTTTAATAACCACAAGGAGGGAAATTACTCTTTTACCTAATTAGCTCTTAATTGAGATCATGTGAAAAGCTGTATGACCTTGGACAAGCTGGTTAACTACTAATACGGTCATTTATAAGGTGTGTGGTCCTGAGCAAGTTGCATAAACTACCTGAGCCTCACTCAGTTTATTAAAAAGAAATAATGTACTCTCCGTATAGGGTTATTACAAGGAATAAAAGACAATATGCAAAGCACACGGTAGAGAGGCAAAGTACCTGGCACCCAGTAAAGGTTCAGTATATAAATATTTTTCCCATAAAAACTGCAAGTTTATATATTAGACAAAAATATTTAAAGCATGGGTCCCTGAGGGCAGAGCCATGTAAAATTTAAAAAGGATTCTCTGGTGGTGAAAATGTTGGAGCACCGCTCCTTGGCTCTAATTAGTATTGGTTACTAACACTATCGTCAGATTGAAACATCCACTAAACTCATCTCCATTTCGGAGCTACCAGGCAACATTCTTTTGAGCTCTTTCACACCTGGCATAACATACCTTTCCTCCCGTACCTCCATAGCTGACATTACTCCAGTTCCTGAAGGCAGAGGAGGAGCTGAGCCCCGGGTCTGGGAAGGGAGAAACTGACAGACAAGTACTGTGATCCTTGCCCAAGGGCCTGCTTTGTGAGTGGTGGTGTCAATGCTGCTTTTGTTTTACCTCCAGTGGCTGTCCCATGGTTGAACTCAGAGGGTCTGGCTGTTCACAGCAACCTTGGCCCACCAAGGACAGACAGAACCAACCAGAGCCAAGAGTTCACTCAGCTCCCAAGGTCTGGCATAGGAGTTCTCCTCACTGGGGAACCAGTCTCAGGGAGCATTGAGTCCCCTTTTGGCAATCTCATTCATTCCAGATTTCATGGAGGTCACCTGGAGGTTTGAAACGTGATATCACTGCTGAAAAGGGCAGAACCATCAGCATAGAACTGGTATACCCTTGCTAATTATAAGACATAATAATTGCCTAGTACTCATGCAAGTGAATTGTCCTTCACTCATTCATCAGGTATTAATTGAGTTCCTACTAAGTATTATGCTTAATGTTAGGGACATGTAGATGAAAAAATGGCATCCCTGTCCTTAGAAGCTGGTAGACTGGTAGAAGAATTGTCACCTGCTTAGACACATACAGCATAATCTGCACTGACAGTGCAAAGCCTGCTTCGATTACCCTGTCTGTCTGGCTCTCTCTCTCTCTTCTCTCTCTGACCCTTCCCTACTCATGCTTTCTGTCTCTCTCTCTCTCTCAAAAATAAATAAACATTTAAAAGAATTAATAGACACCTAGAGAAAGGGAAATAGAGCCTGAATAAGAAGCTAATAATCATAACAGTTATAATTTATCAAGCATTTATTCTGTGCCAGTCACTGTGCTAAGCACTTGGCATAGATCACCACATTTAATTCTTGAAACACAACTGTAAAACTGATACTCTGATGGCCTGATTATCTTCCTACCTCTCTAGGGAAGGCCATGCAAAGGACATGGCATCTGAGAGTCTTAGAAAAAGAATAGGGGTTTACCAACTTCACAAGGTGAGTAGATCATTCTAGGCAGAGAAAACAAAATGGTCTGTTGGGAGGCCTGCAGATTACCTGGTATGTGTGATGCAAAGGGAATACAGAGAGGGTATGCTGGGTGAGGATAGTGATTGCAGTGAAGTGAGAAATAAATGAGATAAGCCTTCACATATGGATGACTTTTAGCAGAGCTAAGATGTGGAGGAAGGAGACTCAGTACTGGAGTGCTGTAGGTAGAATGAGGGATGACCATGAAGGTTGGCCGCCTTCTGAGATGGAAAGCTGACACATACAGGCAGGCTTGAGAAGGGGCAATGAGAGGGAAAAACTAAAAACAAAGAACAGAAAGAATAATTGATGGAGACAGGTCTTCACCCTCCCCAGATTGGAAGAACGATAAAAAGAGACCTAAAGATGTAAGGTCATGAGACCAGATGTTGCAAGAATAGGGGACCCACTTAGGAAGAGGCAGAAGGAAAAGATGAGATCTTGGGAGTTATACCCACCTGCTGCCCATTCTGTCTGTGAGATCAAAGACAAGTCTTCTGGGGGACGCCTGGGTGGCTCAGTCGGTTAAGCATCTGACTTTGGCTCAGGTCCTGAACCCATGGTTTGTGGGTTCGAGCCCTGCATTGGGCTCTGTGCTGACAGCCCCGAGCCCGGAGCCTGCTTTGGATTCTGTGTCCCTCTCCCTCTCTGCCCCTCCCCTACTCGTTCTCTGTCTCTCAAAAATAAATAAATGTGAAAAAAATTTTTTTTAAAAAGAAGAGTCTTCTGAGGAGAGTAAGAAGTGAAGGGATATTTTAGGGCCTTGCCAAAAGGGGTGAAGGTTTGGAATCACTGTTGAGGGAAATTGTGAGGTGCTAGTGATGTCCCTTTGGATCATGAGGAGAGAGTGTTCAGAAGAGGGAGAAGAGAGTAAAAGTGAGGGCGTGGGAGAAACAGGGCATGTGGGAATGGCTGATAGGAGTAGAAAAGATATTATGAAGAGGAGACTTGCCAGATGACTTCAGGGTCTACCTTTAGAATTCTCAACGAGAGAGTGGACTTATTCCATGATGCTTCAGGGCACTGCACCAGGTCCAACAAGTGGTCATTACTGGGAGGCAGATTCTAACCCCCCACCTAACAACATACAAGCAGTGCTACCCTACAAGGGGATAATCTGCCTTGGGAAGGGTTTCAATCAGCTGTCAAGGATGTCCCCCAGGCAGTTTAGTAAGCCGAGTCAGGTGGCTTCTTAGATCCTTTTAACACTGCCATTTTACAGTTGCGTAACATGGCGAGTATCAAAAGTGGGGGGAAGCTGGTCTCAGCACTCTTGCTGGTTGTCCTGCTTTCTGAGCACGAGAATCTTAATTATAATGTTCAGTAGGGTTTGTGCAGTTTGATAACTATAGAAACAATCTTGGAATTTTTGTTAATTGCAGGAGGAGTTTTGTGAAGATTGGCAGAAGCCATGCTCTAGTTTGGGGCCGTGTACACAATATTATCTAGTTAGCACGCATGATGTGTCTATAAAGCCTTTCACTATGGAAAGGGCGTCTTTCTCTTTTTATGCCCATTTCATTACAGATCTGAAGAAGACCTTTGTCTGGGGTGACTAGAGAAGACCTTTGGTTCTTATCTACTTTGGAGTCCTTCTCTCACAAGACGTTTAGTGCGTCTTCCATGTAAAATCACCTTCCTTTCAGTTGCTGCCTGCGTTGGGAAGAGCTGCTTTCTTCTTTGGAATCTATTAGTCTGTCTCAGTGATTCTCTGCCAGGAGTAATTCTGGCCCTCAGAGGGCATTTGACAGTGTCCAGAGACATTTTTGACTGTCATGACAAGAGAGGGTGGCTGCTGGCATCTGGTGGGTAGAGGGTAGAGATGCTGCTCAACTACTCCAATGCTCAGGACAGTCCCCACAAAAAAGGACTATCCAGCTCAAAATGTCATTAGTTCTGGGGTTGAGAAACCCTCGTCTATCTTTCAGTCTTTCTTCCAAATCAGCTATCAGCACATTCTGTAAAAGCCTTGATGTCTACTTCGATTTTCCAACTGGAGAGTTGTAGCTTGGCTGAGTGCTGCTGGTGTTAACTACATGCGTCGCCCGTCCTTTCCTTCATGCCATAGCAGTAAGAAGGGCATTTCTGACTTTTTGGCAGGAAAAGTCACTTCTTGGTTGGGGTCCCAACAGAACCAGATCTCTCCCAAGATAAAGGCAGGGATGCCATGACTTTCAGAGTCACAGCATCAGATTTCTCCCAACTGCAGCTGCTCTAGGCCAAGGGTACAGATGGAGGACAAGTTACAAATACAACTATGTGGTGCCATTTGTTTGATTTTGAATAAGAGCTTATGGCATCTTTGAAAGGCTGGGTATTAGAGCTCAACCATGACAGTCCCCTGCAGCCTTTTCAAGCCGGCACAAAATCAAGACAGTGGTACTGATGCAAATCTGACTGCAGCACAAATGTACACTGAGAAAACAGTATCTGAGTAGGTTATACCTAATCTTCTCTTTGAGTGATCCCACGCAACTCATGCTACATGTCCTTGTGCCTCTGAATCCCAAATCAGGCTGAGATTTTTCAGGGAATTAGATCATAAATTACCCCTTGGTAGTTTCCAAATCTTCTACCACCTGACAAATCCTAGGATAGCATCCCTTCATGACCCACTATTGGTACCCTGCCACAATAGAAATAACTCAGGGCTGAGATTTCTCTTTTCATCCCTTATATTTTACAGGCTAAGTGGCCTCAGGAAAAACTTTCAAACTCCTAGAATCTAGGTTTTCTCATTTCTAACATGAAGACATCTACCTTCCCATTTCTGGAAAATACTCCTAAAAAATTCAGACCAAGTTTTATGTACAAAGTTATTTATTGCTTCATTATTTAACATTAGGCATCATTATAAAACATTAATTATGACATATCCACAGAATAACACGTACCCATGAAAAATAATGTTCATAGAGTTTTATTGGCTAAGAAAATGTTTGTTCTCTAATTTCAAGAATTTGAAGCAAGATACAACACACGCACACACACACACACACACACACACACACCTATATCCACTTTATAGTATCTCAACTATATAAAATATGTGTAGAAAAAGTCTGAGAGGAAACCAAAGTATTAACAAAAGTTTATACTTAGTTTTGTGTTAATACATACATAATATTTTACTTATTTTTTAAGATGTCTGTCTATTTATTCTGAGAGAAGAGATCATGCATGAATGCATGAGCTGAGGAGTGACAGAGAGAGAGAAAGAAACAGAGAGAAGGAGGGAGAATCCCAAGCAGACTCCATGCTATCAGTGGGGCTCGATTTCAAGAACCACAAGATCATGACCCAAGCCAAAATCAAGAGTTGGACACGTAACGAACTAAGCCACCCAAGTGTCCCCACATGTAACATTTTAAATAAAATAATTTAACACTAGAATATACAATACATTTTTCCCTTTTAAACAAGGAGCATATAACACTAAAGTTTGAGAAACATTGATTTACATCTCTGAAAAGAACTGAGGCTGGAGATGAAAATTTTGGAGTCATAGGTATTTCAGTAGAGGTCACTCAATGGATAAGGTCATCTAGGATGAGCCTGTAGCATAAGATACAAGAGTCAAGGACTAAATCCTGGGAAACCACAACACATACAGAATGAGTGGGGGAATGAGCCAGAGAAGAGACTAAGCTTATGACAGCAACCAGTATGAGATAATAATCTAGATGGATGAAAATCATGGCATTGAGAAGAGAAGGGATTGATAAAACTGAAAATTCATAATTTAATAGTCATACATTGGATGTAAGAGATAAGGGTATTAGAAAAGCCAAAGATTACTTGAAGATATCTGGCTTGGAAAATGGAAGAACGCTGATATCAAAGGCAGAGATGAGATAATTTGAAAGGAAAGCATAGAAGGTAGGTGAGGAGGAGTCTACCATCTTATATGGATTGTATGGATTGGGTTTGAGATTTCCTTTTAAGAGAGCCTCTAGCTGTAGCACCTTGGGAATCTGCCACAGCACGCAAGCCGGCATCATGCTTGCCAGACAGCTCGCAATCAACCAGTGACTAAGCACAGAAGGAGTAATAGAGCCAAGCCTTTCTGTCCTGTTGCCTCTTCTGATGAGCAGTCATTGCTCTGAGGCTCCCCTCTCCGCTGGCCCAGACTCTCAAAGTGGCACTGCAGTCTGATGCTTCCCCTTCCCAGTCTTCCTTCCCTCCCCCTCTCTTATCTCAGATGCCAGGCCTGCATCACAGTCTGAAGCCTCTCCCTGCCTGCTTCAGCCCTTCCCCCTTTATCATACAGCAACACTACCCACAATAAATCTCTTGTACTTTTAACTCCTATCGTAGCATCTGCTCCGTGAGGACTGGAACTGATACACGTGGTGGTGATGGCATATCTAGATGGAATTATGTGGGAGGGAAAATTGTATGGATCTTGAAGACAATGGGGACTGAGGGATAACTGAGTAACAAGGGCCTCCCCAGCAGCATAATTCAGGAAAAATGAAGGATCAAGTTTTGAGCCTTATGTGACACTCATAATTGGGAGAGGTACAGATGAAAGAGAACTCAGTATAGGAGGGGAAATATTATTGAAAAATAGAAGGAAAACCAGGAAAGTACAAGATCAAAGAAACCATGAAGGAAACCAGGAAAGAAGGAAATTGGGATAATGAAAAGTAGGAGTGTGTGTGTGTGTGTGTGTGTCTTTAGGAACATCTGACCACTTCTGGAAGAACTCTTTAAAGATACTAAAGGGAAAAAATAACCACTGTGGGGATTAAAATCCTAGAGGCAATGGGAAGAAACAAGCTAGTAAGCCTAGGTCAAAGGGTTAGGTTTCAATAGGAAGGGAGAAATCTCTTCTCTGGAACTTGGAGGGAAGAAAGAGAACATGGCTGGAATGACAGAGATGGATGAGAATAATGGGTGGGGATGAGGAATTGCCTACTTGGTATGTCTTACACTATGACAATGACAAGAACAAGCTCTGAGATTAAAGGAATGAGTTGGGAAAAAATTTTCAGAGAAGGGAGGTCAGGAATCACTGATGCTCACACTAAGATGTCCCTTAAGAAATGTAATGGGGTGAAGGAAAATCTTGCCTTAAATGCATGAAGTTTGGTCTCTGTAAAAGCACTGGTCTAAAGGACTGTGATTCTAATTGGCAAGAATAGACAGATGAATATACTGACATTTCTCTTACAGTCTGAGTTTTCCCAGCTCAGACATAACTTAACTGTTCAGAGTTAAGACTGGCCTGCAGTTGACTATTGTAATCATCAATACTCAGAAAACGAGCTAGTGCATAGCTAGTTCCCCCATTTGCTTTGTTAGGGTTGCCCTGTACTTTATTTATCATAACAATGGATGACGCAGATGATAAGACTGACTGCTCATCACCATGCTCTATGGTAGAGCTGGTGTGATCAGAGAAAGAAATGTTGGTGCTCCGAGCAAAAGCTCTGTATTACCAGAGTCTGAATTTGCAGTGTTTAGGCTTTATAGTTCTATCCTGCCCCTCCCCATTCTTACAGCCATAAAGGAAAACTTTGTTATTGATATTCCTACAGGAAAAAAAATCTCTATGACTAAGTATGAAAGCACCTAGCCCCCAAGTAGTTTTCCTATTGGAATAATTGTTTCAATAATTGAGAACTATTATTTCAGTAACTGAGAATAATTGTGCAATAATAATGCTTGCAAACTGGTGGTATCTCAGGAACACGATTGTGCATTTAGATGAGAGCACAGTGCAGTAGACTGAAATCACCTGAAAGGTAGAGTCCATGGCAACTGTCATTGGTATGAGCCACACATAGCTCTAGGAATCAGGTCACAGAAGGCCTTTCCACTGGTCTTATCTTCAGAAAACCATCTTTCTCTTCAGAAAACCATCAGGAAGCAAAGAAATGAGCCAGGCATGTCAGTTTCCCCAGTGTGGACAGTTGATATGTATGTATGACTTGTGCTCGCTAATCACCCCCGAAGTTCTGCAACAAGAGAAAGTGCTTTATTCTTCTGACTTTGAAGCACACCTTGGAGACACCTCGATAAGGTCTAATGATAGGCCAGCTTTTGCCTCATAGTGAGCTATGCAGGTGCTGCCTGTTGGCTTCCAAGCCTGTTTTATTCCAAGGCTGGCAAAGTTTGCAGGAATGTCATGTGAAGAGATTTATGATACTTTCTGATTTCATCCAGCTCCAAATCACTATATGAATAATCTTTCTCATAGCACACTAGTAATTCTATGAGAAGTCTTAGCCAAAATCAACGGAATGAGCAAGATCGAGGAAATAATTTTTTTTCATTTTTAAGAAATCATTTTGCTGACGTTTTACAAACCTCATAAAAATTAAGGGTTCATTTGAATTTGAGAGGAAGACTCATTTTATCAAAACTCATTTGCCAAAAATGTTTAAATGAGCACATGCTGGATGTAAACGCGCCAAAAAAATAGTATCAATTATACATTCTCAACCTTCCAGACTCTCAAGAGCCCTTAAAATGCAGCATTTTTCTACAGGTGTTAATGGGATCCTGCAAAGAGGAAGGCGATTTCAGGTAGGGTTGTGACAGAGTGGCTTGTGGGGTGGGTGCTGTGGAACCCTCAGAGGACTCCTGACCACAGACCCATTCAGAGCCAACAATGGCACTCGTTGTTGTAAGCAAGTGTCAGTCACGAAAGAGCTGCTCTTACAGAGTGGAGCCCGGGTTTCCATATTCCCAACATGGCCAGAGGTTTCATTCCTCGAGAATGTGTTTATTCAGCCTAGTAAAAACATTAAAAAGGGGAATAAATCTCTGCCGACCCCAAAATGCTTTTCGCCACAGCTGTAAACCATAAAACATTTAGAAAGGTAAGCAGGACTAAAGATAATATGGTTCTCCCAAGCAGCATGGACCTGGAGGTGGCCCTTGCAAAGATGGCTGCAGCGCACAGAGCTTCCCTGCAAAATCATTAAGAGAGGGACAGGTTCTAGAAGGTGTTAAATTATTAGTAGTAGGGTTGGTTTTTTTTTTTTTTTAAGGTGGGGAGGGGAAGGCAATAATAAAAACCATGTGCTCAGCAGCCTGCTTGGCCATATAAAATAGAGAGGCCTGTGACTTTAAGTGTTGTAAAAGGGGTTAATTGTCGATTTCTGAATGTGGCAAGTTTATTGATCTTGTTAACAGCAATGGAGCATGTGCCGTTGGTTACCATGGCGGGAAAGAAAAACAGCCTTCTATCCTGTTATTCCATGGACACCCTGACTGGTCTCGGAGCCCAAGTGAAGGAACATATGGGCAAATGCAGCATTAAAATGGCTTCTTTCCACTTGTCCAAATTTGTAGCCATCCTTGAGGTTGTAGTTTCTTATTACAGCTACATTTCACTACATTATATTTACCTTTCACACAAAGTATATTATTTATTTGTATGACAACCCCACACAGTGGGGAAGGATTATATAACCATTTTACAGATAAGGCAACTGAAGTTCAGAGAGGTTGAGAAAGTTATCCAGTGTTACAGAGCTATCAAGGGAGGATCTAAACCCAGGTCTTCATATTCCAAGTCTAGTGCTTTTCCACTAGTTCTTCACACAGTTTGCTGATCTGTCAATTCATTGGGAATTTACTGACCACCCATGAGAGCCAGGCACAGGTCTAGGTGCTGGGGATAGAGCAATGGGTGACAGTGACAGCATCTCTGCCATTGCAGGGTCTGTGTCTTAGAGGACACCACCCTAGTTTTACCTACTTTCTCTTCTAAACTATTTTCACATGCATAGACTACATTTGCAATTTGGTATTTTATTTTGCTCTTGTGTATTGTCCTGTTGTTATTTCATGCATATGCTTTCCCTTTGGCTCCCTGGACTGGACAATGAGCCACATGAAAGTAGGGCTGCTTTCTAATCATTCTCTTTTTTACACTCCATCCAGTACAACCTATTAGGTAAAATGCACCAGGCTTTTTCTCCAGGACAGAAACCCCTTATTACTCTAATCTTAAGATCATTTAGGGCTTTATTAAGAGCTTTACTCTTAGTAAGCACTATGCTAAATGTTATACTTAATTGTCTCAGTAATGCTGAAGGCATTAGAAGTCCCATTTTACAGTGGAGGAAGATGTGGCTTATGGCAGTTAAGAAACTTGCTCAAGTTCTCACAGTCAATAAGAAGCAGAGCTGGGATTCAGACATGGTTTGACTTAAAATTCCCATTTCTTTCAACCAGGTACTTGGGACTGAGGAGTGAGGGAATCTTTGCCCCCTTGAAACACATACAGAAAATCAGAAGTCCCTGTTATATTATATGCAGGGTAAATAGGATAAATTTAACAACTTGGGTCTCTTCAAGTCTACTATCCATTCTACCAATGATTCATCCAATCATTTAGACCTTCACTGCAAAGATTGTGTATCTTGACTCCCTGCCCCACCCTCCATTTTGTGATCCTTTTAATTTCTTTTAATTTTTTTTTTTTTTTGAGAGAGAGAGTACAAGCAAGGGAGAGGCAGAGTGAGAGGGAAACACAGAATCTGAAGCAGGTTCCAGGCTCTGAGCTGTCAGCACAGAGCCCAACGTGGGCTCGAACTCATGAACTGTGACATCATGATCTGAGCCGAAGTTGGATGCTTAACCAACTGAGCCAGTTGGTAACCCTTGTGATCCTTTTCAAATGGCATCTGTCTTAGTTCAGGTGCCATCACATAATGTTACAGAGTAGGTGACAGACCACAGGAATTTTTTTCTTACAGTCTAGAGGCTGGAAGTCCAAGATCAGGGTCAGGCTCTTGGTAAGGGCCCTCTTTCTGGTTATTCCTTCATGTGGCCTTTTTGGTATGTGCACACAAAGAGGGATATCTCTTGTCTTCTCCTCTTTGTAGAAGGACACTAATTAGGTCGTGAAGACCCTACCTCATGACCTAATCTAACCTTAATTACTACCCAAAGCACCACCTTTTAATACCATCCATTGGGGGTTCAACATATGAATTTTGGGTGAATCTAAAGTCCATAATAGCATGGTTTGTGTTTGTTTTTTTAATAAAGCGAGTTATAAAGGAACTCTTTGTTCTTAGAAAAATGATAAATCAGAGATTGGCTAAAGTCAGGAGGCAGATGGTAGGTTCACACCTGCTTGTTATAACTGGCTTATTAAAACCGTAGTATTAGTGCAATGGATTGGTCTAACCAGTACATTATACATACACAGTATGTATACAGAACATTAGCAGTTGGCATCCATTCTCAGAAAAGATGGTGGGCCAGGCTAGACCATGGGTCAGCTCCTGATAAACGGAACCCAGCTGGAGCCACAGGGTCCTGGAAACTAGGTAGAGACTGAGCCTTTCTTTCCATTTTGATGACATAGTTTCCACTTTAAGTAATGTAGTCTAATCTTCATTTACATTCTTCAATCTACACAGAAATGTATTTATTATTGTCCTGTGATAAGTTGTAATAATGATGTAAAGCAGCACTCTGTTTCAGAGTCTGGATGTAAAGACACAAAAATGTAATGAGGAGAGCCCTGCAGCATGACAGTTTATTAGAATGAAAAAAGGAAAAAGAAGGGAAGAAAAAGGAAGGAGAGGGAGGGAAAGAGAAAGAGCTAGGAAGGTAGGGAGGGAGGGAGGAAGGAAGGAAGGAAGGAAGGAACCCTAATCTTTCTGGAAACTTTATCAATCAGTGTGTCAATAAGCAACTAATAGTTTCTTATTGTGAAGAATTGGATAACAAATGAGTTACATTTGTAATGAGATTTTGTTTGGTTTCTGCAAGTGGATAATCAACCGGTGAGTCAAGTTAGAGAGTGGCAGGCTAATAGTAGACTGGGTCTCCTGTGAACACTTGTGATTATTGAAAGGAAGACTACTGCTTTCATTGGGACTTGCTTGGAAGAGGGATACCTTGCCAAGCTGCATTTTGCCGGTTGTGGTTTTGAGATAACATGATTTAAAATTTTTATGCCAAACTTAAAATCCATAATCTTTTTCATATAAGCACAGTCAATTCTGTCTTCTTAATCAAAAGAACATGCCAGTAATTATTGCTTCCCAATATTATTGAGCATGAGGCAATATAAGGAATGAGTGATCCAGAAAGGAGTGATCTATTAGTATTACATGTTCTCATAAAGGGATCATGGGCACATATTGTTTTATATGTCCAGAGCAACTTTTCTTCCTTTGGAGGAGATACTTCTCTTATTGCCAACTTTAATGATTCTTACAGAAGTGCCAGGCAGAGTCCTTCACACTCAAACCACAGAGACCAGTCTAAGGATGAGTAGTGACACAAGCCAAATCAGCCCTAAGCTTTCTACAACCATTTTCTAATATGGAACTGACAAAAGATCTCTCTTGTGTTTCTAGATATGTAATTGTAGTATAAATATGGAACTGCCAAAGGCCATAAAACCAAAAAGCTGAGATAAGATAAAGATACGATTATCTGATTCTTTGGGTCTAGTCTTCCCTGAGCTAACTCCACCCCTACTTTTCCCAGGCTTTGGCTAGGGAGCCAATTAATATTCCTTTATTGCCTAACCTAGATCAAGTTGGAATTCTATCATTTACAACCAAGAGTACTGAGCAATACAAATGATCAGAATATCAGGCCCCCAAAAATGTAATCCTTAGTTATCTGATAACTAGGAAAAGCATTCAGGCAAGGTTTACATTAAGGAAAATAATGAGAGGGGCATCTCAGTGGCTCATTCAGTTGAGCTTCTGACTTCAGCTCAGGTCATCATCTCACTGATTGTGGTTTCGAGCCCCGCATAGGGCTCTGTGCTAACAGCTCAGAGCCTGGAGGCTGCTTAAGATTCTGTGTCTCCCTCTCTGTCTCTCCCTCCCCCACTCACTCGCACTCACTCTCTCTCCAAAATAAATAATTTTTTTAATTTAATTAAGGAAAATAAAATAAGGAGAATCTGTATGTAAAAGACAGTATACTTCAAGACATTAAGGGCTAGTTTGAAATCTTTGAAAAGAAATACAGACTACAGAATACAAACCTTATGGGAAAACCAATCTCTACAATGTTTTCTGTAAACGTGAAAGAACAGGGCTTAAAAATGATAAATCTACTTTGTTCTGAACATAGGTTTTCAAGAACATGTTTCACTGTGTTTTGGAATATATTTTCATTGTGACTAAAGACTATCATTTGGTATTTTCAGGAAGATTACTCTAAAAGTGATTAAAATGATGGTACTAAAGATTATGGTACATTTAATCTTTGGTACACTATTTTATTTCCCCAGTTAGTGATTACCATCTTAGCAAACCTTGATAATAGTAGCCAAATAAACAAACCAGTAGGTTAGGAAGTGTCAGTATGGACAAGCTCTATTGAGTGTCATTGACTAGAGAATAACACAGGCTGGAATGTTCACATCAAACCCATTTTTCATTTTCTTTGAAAGTGTCAACAATATCTGGAGTACATTTCTATGTCTCTATACTTTCCATAAATGAGGAAAGAATATGTGAAAATCTGGCCACAGCTTATAATTTTTGAAAGCAGGAAAATATTTGATATTCCCAGTGGAACAACGGAAATATAAGAAGTCTTCACATTAAAAAAAAAAAATGCCAGTTGTGTTCTCAGTGTCCAGATCAATTGCATTTATCCTAAGTTGAGGGATGTCTCATAACTCATTCAAGGAACACCCACAGTGGGTCATGACAGGCCTTGGGGAGAACGTAATCATGTTCATAAGTATCTCCCAAAAAGCAGAGGATCTCAGAAGTCACATTTGGATGAACTTTAGTTGATTCATTGAAACATTAATTATGTCAGATATCCCATGAACCCTAAGCTGCCTTAGTAAAAACTCTCTGATGCTGTGTTTAGTCAGTACATAAGTACCTCTGATTGTTGTTGAATATACATAGAGCAACAATTAACAATGAGCAAATAAACAAGTCGGGATATGATATCATCAGAGTGCAAGGAAATGACCCAAAAGCTCAATGTTCTAGAATTAAGTGTTTTCCAAGAGGAAATCAATTTCTACCCCATGTGGCCATTGTTACAGACTGGAATCTGGATTTTGTTTGCACTTGATTACACAGAGGAAGAAAGAAAAAATGTGTTGTTCTGGTGAGAAGCAAATGCTGAGATAGTTTTCCTCAGTGAAAATCAATGTGAAGTCTCCCTCCCAGTCCTGGAAAATGGTGAGGAAGTAGGGGAAGGGATGCGATTTAGCATCAATATCATTAAAGTTCCCTTTTTTGCCTTGGTGGACATTCTTTTTCTGGTTTTACAGCTTAGAGAGCTCAGCTCTCTCCAAGGGCTCTAACATTACTTTTCACACTTATATGGACCTATTGTAATAACGGCCTTTTGTATTAATTGAAGTAATCTTCAAAGCAGTCCTAATAGTTCCATACATTTGTTGCCATCCCCGTTTGAAACTCGGAAAAATTAAATACGTTGCCAAAGATCCTGTAGATGGTTAGAGGCAGCTAGGATTTGAATACCAGTCTGTCTGGGTCTAAAGCCAACATCTTAACCATTAAATCCATTGCAGCATGCAATTCACTGCCACATATGCAACTCTGATGCCTCTAACCCATGAATGCTTTTTTTTTTTTTTTTAAGCTATTAAGAACGAGCTTCCTCCATTCCCCAGGCAGTTATGTTATAGCCTAGTGGTGTAAGTGTGTGAAAGGTCTCTATACTCTAGTATAACACAGATTGGACCCAGCCATGGAACAAAACCAGTGACATTTTTCTTTCACATTTACATTAACACACCTAATCAGCTGACCAGAGACCATAATACTAAGGTTGTAGACTACAGACTAGGCTTATACTCTACTACAATCGTAACTCTACTACAGTTTAATTCATTAAAACCATCATATTAGTAATCACATGTTGTTGGTTGAGGTCACTGCTGTGGAGAAGAAGGAAATGGCATACTTTGGTCCCCTTAGATCCTGGGGTCCCAAAGATCATCCTCTCAGCCTACTGGTTGTCAGGTTGTGTTTGAGTGTTCCAGGATGCATTTCCCACTCAGGGTGAGTAGGGCCATGGAAATACTCTCATGTACCTACTTTCTACACAAAATGCCTATGTGGTTTTCTTTCTTCTGACCCCCAACTGCTGACCACCATAATATTCTCTCCTCTCCTCCTCTCCCTTTCCCTGCCCTTGTCTTCCTCTCTCTCTCTTTAACTCATTCTATTCCCAGAATAAGATAAGCATCAAGGATGCTTTTTATCCTGGAATCATTCACAACCATATCCTAACAGTGAGTGGTGTCTCTGAACAGAGTCTTCTAGTTGGAGGGAAGAGTCAGTGGATAGATGCAGCCTTGAAGCATTTAGTTCCTTCAAGGCTCGTCAGTCATTGAATTTAATAATGAAATAATCATTTAAATCTGTTTTTCTCCCCATTCACATTACTTATTCATACAGCTTTGAGTGCATTTCTATGGAGGATAGGGTATTTGGCCATGCTTTTAATGTTGAAATTTATTTCTCTCTTCCCTCCCTTCCATCCTTCCTCCCTCCATCCCTCCCTCTCTTCCTTAATTCCAGATACCCTTTAGACAAGCAAAGAAAAACAAACAAACAGACAAACTTCATTGAGACTTTAAACAGTTCATATCTGATTGGGTGACTCACAACAGGTGAACTACAGATGGTGTCAAATGTCTCCTCAGAAGGACTTCATGTTACCTAATGACAAGAGCACTGGGCTGGACATCAGGAGCCCTGGCTTTAGCCCTAGGCTTCCCTTTCATATTTCAGAATCCTGGGCAAATCACTTGGCCTCTTTGAACCTAGCTTTGTCATCTGTAAATAGGGAAATGTAGACTAGTGAGTGATTTTCAGAGTGTTCATAGGAGCCCTCAAATACTCACAGAGGCGCCTCGGGGTCTGTCCCAAAAGAGACGTCGTGGTAGAGAAGAAGAGGTTGTATAGAATAGGCAGGGCTAATCTCTGCATCCCTACTTCTCCCAGAATAAGTGTTCTTGTTAAACGATTTTTAACTCTATCACACTTTTGAGCTCCTGCTAGAAAATTTGTTCCAAAAGAGATGCAAAACTACTGGACTAGGTTATCTTCAAGGTGCTTTTGGTACATCTGATTTCAACATATAAATTATCTATGACCTTCATTTATAGAAAGAATAGAGGCTTTCTTTTTCTAATATGGCTGTTGCTCTAAGAACAAATTTCTTATCAAAAGAATAACCTCCTTTTCATCCTGCCTCCTACCTGGCTCAAAATAGCACAGAATGCACAAGCTAGAGCCGTTATCCCCTTGTGATTATCTTCCATTTCAACACATTTGTCAATGATGGGCTTAAGGAAGGCATAATGTGTTTTCACAGTTGCCACGCAGGGCCGACTGTTTTGGTAAGGGTGACCACGTAGGACAACTTTGTGCTCCTGTGCCATCCTCTGTGAGATGAGAAGTCAAAAGCCATAATCAAAGCAAAGCCCAGGTTCTTCATCCACTGTGAAAGACGCATTTTTATAGTTCTGCTGACATTGCCTCTATTATACTAATAATGTGTTTTGAGAAGGTGTTGTTTGGTTTGTTTACTGGACAAGTTGGATGAGTCTCTCTCTGGTTTAGCCCTTCGTACGGTTTGGTTTTCCCTCTGTCCTAAGACATACAACTTAATGGGTTGCTGAAAATGTCCAGGCTGTTTCTGGCTCTGGAGGTAGCTTGGCTCCAACAACAGAGGGCATTTAGCAGACCCTCATGTTTTAGAGCAGGAAAGACTTGAGAGGACATGTCATCTGGTGTTTTTCAAGATGCTTTTTAATTTTTTAAGCAGCATACTTCCCCCCCCCAAAAACAAATCTGATACAAAACCTCAGTTTATAAAACAGATAAAAAGAAGAGGGGGAAGTAGGAGAATTTTGCCAAACTGCACTTCCCTTGCTGTTCGCCCTCACGCACACTCAGCAACATCTAAGCACTCGTGGGGACCCCTTTACGTCCTGTAAGTGATTATACCTCCACTGCATGGTCCTGCCATGAACCCCTCTTTTTTGTTAGGAAAGTGACACACCGTGAGTTTTAGTGACTTGCCTAAGATCCCATAGTTAGTGATGTCAGTACCAGATTGCAAGGTTTCTGATTCTAGTTTAATATCCCCCTCCTAGCCACCCTCCATACCCACCCCTGCCTCTAATTTACTATGCCATCTCAAATTTTAACACTGGAAATAAGCAGAATGAAGAAATTATGTACCAGGCAGAGTGGCTGATACTTTTATATCTGTCTTTAATTCTCAGAGCAACTTCGCGAGGAGGGCGATATTATCGTTTTATAGATGGAGGACATGGACAAAGAGAGGCTAAGTAACTTGTCCAATGAAACTCAGCCAGAAGTGGCTGATCTTTTTTTTTTTTTTT
>NW_027530365.1:643400-669744 GCF_008692635.1 Crocuta crocuta
TTTTTTAAATATTTTTATTTATTTCTAGGAGAGAGACAGCATGAGCAGGGGAGGGTCAGAGAGAGAGGGAGACACAGACGCAGAAACAGGCTCCAGGCTCTGAGCTGGCAGTCAGCACAGAGCCCGACGCGGGGCTCGAACCCACGAACCGAGAGATCACGACCTAAGTGAAAGTCGGACGCTTAACCGACTAAGCCACCCAGGTGCCCCCAGAAGTGGCTGATCTTGATTGAAAGCTAGTTTTATCTGATTTCAAAACCTGTTTCTATTATACCACAAGATAAAGAATGCAAACTAATGTTTGTCATGAATACAGCCCTACCTTAATATGACAAGCTCAGGAATAAAGCCTGACTCCTATTTCATGAGATACTTTGTAGCTCTTATTAAATAATTACCATAGAGTGCCCCTCTCCAAAGTTTCTGTCTCTATTGTGAGCACTTTGGACGGTGTGTTCTCAAATCTCAACCAATAACACCCCTTCTTCAGGCACCATTCTCTGTCACTCCTCCATTCACACCATCCAGAAACTGGGGCTTCCAGAGCCATGGCTTTAATGTTTGATTCATGAGTTTTTGAAAGGGCCAAGGTAGGAATGAGGACCAAGAGAGAATCAAAATGTAAAATCAAGAGGCTTAGTCACCATATGAATTGAACAGTGAGAACCAGCTAGAAATGGAAGGGCATCCTGTGATGGCATCCATCTTGGTTCTATTTCGGCCCTTCAGCTCAATGAGACACCTCGTACCTGGATAATGCAGTCCACTTTTCCCTTCTTAAGCTTTGGTTTCTATTACTTGCAAACAAAACAATCCTACTGAATATATCATCAAATCTAGGGATCTGAGTATTCTCCGGGTGAGTTCACACTACCTACCTGTTGCAGTCATGCTGATTATTTGTACAAACCATACAATGCAACCATTATTAGAGGCTTCAGCAATCAGCTATTTCATTCCTCTATGTTTACCCAGAAACAAGTAACTCTGTAAAGGCTCTTTTAAACACAGATAAAGTACAATATCTAGAGAAAGTAGATCTCCTTTGGCCCTGTTGACTCTGTCTCTTAGACTTCTCCTCGCTGGGCAGAAAATGTTAACTATGTATGTTCAAAATAAGGTAGGAGTATAAAGCTCTATTAAGTAGAAGGATATTCTATTGACAGATTAATATGAGAAGCAAAATCTAAATTATGATTAACAGAAAGTAATGGATAACTGTTACAGGCGGCAACATGGATGAATCCCACATACATATTGAAAGAAAGAAGCCAAGTGCAAAGGAGTACAAGCGAATGTAATTCAGTAAGTTTCTATAAAGTTAAAAAAGATGAAAAACTGATATAAGCTGATAGAAGTCCAGAGTCAGAATAGTGGTTACCTTTGGAGGGAATAACCAAGAAGACCATAGGGGAAGTTTCTAGGTACTGTAATGTTCTAGATCTCTGTTTATGGTAGTTACTTGCATGTGTTTACTTAGTGAAAATTCACTGAGCTCTATATTTATAAGTTGTACTCATTTCTGTTTGTATATTACACTTTTAAAAGCTTCTCTCAAAAAAGTCTGAAGTACTAGAAAACCCAATTCCTTTAGGTCTTGGTCTAAGTGTTTAAAATCAACATTCTTAAAACTAGAGGGGATGTAAGAAAGAGTGTCCAGGTCAGTTGTCAAATGTTTTACAGAAAGAGACAAGGCCAAAGAAGTGAAGTGATACGCTATAAATTTTACAGCTTATAATTGGTAGAGCCAAGATTAGTGCTTATATCTCTTAGCTATGTTAACAAAGATTTTCCAAATAAACCTCTAAAAGAATAATATGTTAAAATCAATTCACTCTGAAGTATACTTTTGAATTAGGAACAAAAGTTTTGTAAAATAAATAAAGTGAACAATACTATCTGTGTTTGCATAGAAACAATATGATAGCGTTTGTATAGATAAAATCCCTCTGTGATCCACTCCATGAGACGGCCATCTGGTTTGGTTTCTGAGAATTTGGACAAAATTACACATTGCCAGAAATTCCGTTCCCAGGCTAATATTTGAAAGAAAGCCTTGATGATGATGATGATGATGGTGATGATGATGATGTCAGAGTTGATGACAGTATCAGTGATGACAAAGTCAACAATGATGACAACAATATAGTCTTATACTTGGGTAAGACATTAGTTTTCAGATTAGTGAAATTAGTTTTCTAATTGTTGCTCTAGCAAATTACCACAAACCCAATGGCTTTAACCAGCAAAGATTTATTATCTTAACAGTTTGGGAGGTCTGAAGTCCAAAATGGGTCTGACTGGGCCAAAATCAAGGTTCCTTCTAGCAACTCTAAGGGAGAATCCATTTCTTTGCCATTTCCAGCTTTTAGAGCCTGTCTGCCTTCCTTGGCTCATGGTCCCTTGCATCTTCAAAGCCAGCAATGGCCAGTAGAATCTTTCTTAACACTGCATTGCACTAACGCTAACTTTTCTCCCTCCTTCTTCCATATTTAAAGAATACTTGTGATTATACTGGGCCCAGTGAATCCAGGATAATCTCTTTATTTGAAGGTCAATTGATTATTGACTTTAATTCCATCTAAAACCTTAGTTCCCCCTTTGCCATGTAGCCTAACATGTTCTGGGGATAGGGACATGATCATCTTTGGGGACCATTATTCTGTCTACCACAGGTAGGATTGTATTTATGCATTTTTCAAAATACTCTTCCATATATATATATTTTTTTCATGTCTGAAAGCAGTGCTTTACCTAGAACAAAGTCATTCTGTTCTGGGTATGATTATTCTCATTTCGCCAAGGGAAAAGAAGAACAGAGAAGCGAAATAAATTGTCTGCCTTTCTGCAGCTGGTTGATTCAGAGTCCAGTGCTAGAAGCCAGATTTCCAAACCTACACTTGGCTTCTCCAAGCTCTGTAACCCCTTGAGGCTGAGCTGTGGTGGGCCGTTTGAAGCATGTGAGGTCAGGAAGACTGAGTTGCTGCATTACTAACTGCTACTTGATGGACAAATTTCTGCAAATAGCCGCATTCTTAGTCTATACATAGTTGCTGCCCATATATAAGGCTTAACATCTGCCTCATTCCCACCTCTATTACGCCCTCAGCCTGGATCATGTGCTTGTCACAAAAACTATTTATCTAGTTCTAGCAGAACTTTAGACCTTTAAAATTTGTTCCAGGTAATGGGGGCTGGGGGGGGTGGGGAGGGGCAGTGATAAAATTACATGAAAGCCACTATTGTCAGGACCTAGGGATATGCACTGTGGGTGAGAAGTCCAGACAGATGTGGTCAGGGAGGAAGATGCTCATTGCAAGCATTTGGGCTTTCTAAAAATTTTTTTAATTTTTTTTAAAAAGAAAGAGAGAGACAGAGCATGAGCAGGGGAGGGGCAGAGAGAGAAGGAGACATAGAATCCAAAGCAGGCTCCAGGCTCTGAGCTGTCAGCACAGAGCCCAATGTGGGACTTGAACTCATGGACAGCAAGATCATGACCTAAAGCTGAAGTCGGACACTTAAGTGACTTAACCACCCCAGGCACCCTGCATTTGGGCTTTCAGATATGATGTGCCTTGTCCAGAGACAGGTCGCCGAGCCAGTTCATTGCCCTCAGTCATGGTGTCCTCCCAAACTCTGAAACGGCTGAAGAGGATCAGATGGTACAATGCAAGCAGCACAAGTTTTGAGCTGTCTCAGAGATAAACAGAAAAGGGATGTTCCTGACTTCTGAGATCTGCTCATGGAGGTTTCTCAGTCTCTCTGACAGAGACTCAGAGACCCCACTTGTAGCGTTCCTCCACAGGCCAGAATTCTCAGCTGAGCCCAGCCTCAGAGCAAACCGTGGCTTCTGGGGAAACACACACAACAGCACAGCCCAGACCTGAGAACGCTTAGCTTCCTGCAAACTGGGCTTTGTCTGTCACTCTTTATGCATCACTCTTCTGTTCAGGTTTCCTCACAGCGCTCACCACCCCCCTCCCGCCCCATGTTCATGAGGATAACAGATCTAAGACTGCAGGATTATTCAACATCATAGTCCTGTATAGTCTGGCTAGAGGGGATTGCTGCTCACAAATGTACTATGTGCCTTGTTCTTTCATCCCGGCTGTATGGGGGGCACAATAAACTTTGAAATATTGTTACAGAGCTAAAGCAGACCCTTTCCGACGTCAGGGTTTTGTCAGCCTGAAATAATTTTCTCTTAGTAATAAATAAATAAATCATTCCCCCCACAGCTCCGAGAAATAAATATTAGGGCTGTGGGTGAAATAAACTGCAGGAGAGAATTAATGTTATAAATAAAAATAATGGAATCCTGTATATTTCACCATTTGTCAAGCTCTTTCACATATATTATCCACTTAATCAAGAAATGTTTACTGGTGGGCTCCGGTGCTATCGGTATGTCAGGAAGTGAGGCTTACACACGTCTGGAATTATGTGGTGAAGTTGCTGAGGAGGGAACCTGTAATCTCGAGGATCAGAGTGTACCTCCACCACCAAACTCTGGTCCGTGCACAGTGCGTGTAACAAGCAACCCAAGGCAGGGAGGGTATCCTACCACTGTCTCAAAGGTGAGAAAACTGAAGCCTGGCCAGAGTGGGGTAGAGCCTTGCCAAAGCCCCACAAATTGACTTGCTAGATCCGCCTTACATTCCAGTGATCCTTGGTTTGTTGTCAGGCACAATACTTGGCCCATAGGAAGCCCGCTCTATACATATGAATAGCTTCTAAGTGCTCAAAGTCGCTTGCTGTTATAATTGCTAATGGAATGGCAATGAGAAACAATGAAATCTGGCCATGTGTAGCAGCATGGATGGACCTTGAGGGTGTTATGCTGAGCGAAATAAGTCAGGCAGAGAAGGACAAATACCATATGTTTGCACGTATAGGAGGNACAATAAACTATTTGTAAAAAAAATAAAATAAAATAAAATAAATAATAATAATTGCTAATGGAGCGTGAGAAGGATGGCAAAACTCATGTGAGCATCTGAATTAATCAGAGGCCCCTGAAGGAGCATTCAACATTTGCATTCTAACCGAAAATTGTACAAAGCAAAAACAAAGTGTTTATATGTTCTAGTCGTTTGTAAAAAGAGACAACAACAGATTAGTTGTCTGACCTAATATTTTAAAGTTTGCATGCTGAGAGATTCTTTTTCCCTAAAATAAATACAGTTAATACTTATTTGTAACATTTCAAGAGACACATGCTCATTTCACTAAAATATATATGGGGGGGGGGCTTTGTTGCAAACAAATTTAAAAATTGGAAAAAACATCTTTTTTTAAGTTTTAAAAATGTTACCAGAGTAGATACTTAAGAATTATATGTAGAACTAAACTGGATTAAATTGAATCTTTGGATTTGGTGATTTCTTTAAATGTTTAGCACTGGGGCACCTTGGGTGGCTCAGTCGGTTAAGCATCCGACTTCGGCTCAGGTCATGATCTCACAGTTCGTGAGTTCGATCCCCATGTTGGGCTCTGTGCTGACAGCTCAGAGCCTGGCGCCTGCTTCAGATTCTGTGTCTCCCTCTCTCTCTGCCCCTCCCTTGCTCATGCTCTGTCTCTCTCTCAAAAATAAATAAACATTAAAAAAATTTTTTTAAATGTCTAGCACCAAATATCCCCAAATATTAATATTGATGCCTTGATTTATAGGTAATCGATCCCCCATGATTTCATATCAGCTCACTTAATTTCAATAAGCAAATGCTCCCAAAATTCATAGTCATAAAAATAATTCATAAAAATAAGCTGGAAAAACATCAAAACCGCTGCTGGCACATGCCCTTAGCCGGTCAAACCTGTACATATGTGAGTCATAACAAATCTGTGTTAAGGATACAGTGATTGCTAGTGACCCACCCTTGGTGAGAAAACATCTAACTCTATGGACCACAGTTAATCCTGATTCGAAGTCCAGGCATTGAGGATCCTGTAATTCACCCTAGTTAGGTGCCTTCTCTGCACCTGGACTGGAGAATAGATTTTTTTCCAGAAGATTGCCATATCTTAAGAGACAAGTTTTCTCAGGAACACTTGACGATCAGGCCAAGTTATTTGGGAAAACTAGTCCCTGTATGTATTTTTACAAGCCAGATGCGAACACACTGTGCATTCTTTTGCAAAAATAAAAGGGGCTTGGGAAAAAGAGAAAGGTTCAGGATCAGAGATGAAACCATGAGAGTATCTTACAGATTTATGGATAGAAAGTCTTTATTATCTTCCACGATGATTCTGAAGAAGAGTTTACTGCTCTGAATGCAAAAAGTAAACAGGGAAAGAGTTTTCATTTGTGCCCAGAGCATACGATAATGATCTTAAAACTGAGATTTCAAAGGACTGGGTACCTGAGGGTATGGAGAGGGTGATAGCGCCGTGGGGTGGGGAACAGGGAATTCTGGCTCATTCCTAAGGATTCTTCAGGAGCCCTGGAGAATTGATAAAGACTAAGTCATAACCAGGTGTAACATGTGGAATGGATTAAGAGAGGAGGGATTAACTAATATGGTCAATAACCCATCACAGGCTAGTGGCATGAGGAAAAGGTCGAGGTGGTTATGGTTACGGTTCCTGACCATGACTGGCCATGAGACTCATGTGAGCCATAAACATTTACTGAGCACTTACTATGAGCCAGCTACTGTTTTAGGATCTAAGGATCTACAGTGAAAGAAATAGGCAATGATTTTACTCTGTCTCTTGTGGAGCTTGCTGTGTTTTTTAAATATTTATTTATTTAAAGAGTGTGCATGTGCATGCAAGCAGAGGGAGGGGCAGAGAGAGAGAAGGAGAGAGAGAATCCCAAGCAGGCTCTACACTCAGCACAGAGCCTGATGTAGGGCTCCATCTCAGAACTGTGAGATCATGACCTGAGCTGAAATCAAGAGTCAGATGCTTAACTGACTGAGCCACCCAGGCTCCCTGAGGTTTACATTCTTGAGGTAAAACCCAATGATGCCAGGGAGGGAATGATTCCTTAAGAAGAAATAGAAAGTAAAGAAAGAGGTAATGAAGTGATGTGGTGGAAGGCTACCTTATTCAGGTTGGTTAGGAAAGGCCTTTCTAATAAGGTGACATTTGGGCAGAGGCTTGAATGAAATGAGGGAGCCTATCCAAGAGAAGTATAGTGCAGACAAAGGGGTCAGTTGGTGTCAAAGGTTCTTGATGGAAGTATGCTTGGCATAATCAAGGATCAGTGAAGTATGAGTACGGCTTTAAGATCACCTGTGATCTTTTTATCAACTTGTTGGAATCCTTCATGTGCTGGATAGTTATGGCCCGCCCATTAAAAGCTGGTGCCCATTAATAACCACAGCACTTCCATGTTCAGGCAATGAGGAAAAGAAGGCCCTGTTCTCAAGAAGCACTGAGTAGGGCTGGGGAGAGATTTAGGGAGAATGGGAGACTGAGGCATAAACAGCTCACCTCCTACAAGTAGCTGAATCTTGACCTCCACGTTTCTCCTGTTTGTTTTAACAGCTCTATTAGCAGCACCACAAGAAGTGTGAAAAGTGTGCAATCAGATCTGTTTGTTCAGTTTTTACATTTCAGATGATTAAGTAAAATGTTAAATGGAACCAAATCTATATTCCTGTCAGTATGAGGAAAAGAAGAAAAATAAACTCCAGCTTCCTGGTGTAGACAGGGAGTAGTGAGGCAAGCAAACTTGGCTCCTTCACATCCCCTTTCTCTTCTTGTCACAAAGAGCGGTCGCTCCAAAGCCCTTAGAACTTCTGAGGGACATGTCCAGAGATGGAGATCAGGGGAACCCCAGGAACCCTAAAAGCTCGAGGACCCATCGTTGGGTCCCATAGCTGTGTATTTATTCGGTTGTCTTTTATTACACATCCACTGTGAGCCAGTATTGTGTTGGTTTCATAAAACGCTCTGATGGAGGCATGAACAAAGGCTTGTGATGTCCAGAGGGCTTCCAAGTGTCAGATTAGAACGGCTTCCTGAAGAAGGCAACATGTATCTCAAAGCCACACAAGCAGGATTTAATTGACTTTTTTTAAGACAGTTTGCTCATTGTTCATTTGCCAAAATCATTCAGAGCCAAGGTCTAGACCAGGATTTATCACCCTTGACACTGCTGACATACGGAACCAGATAGTTCTTTGTTGTAGAGGGCTGTCTTGTGCATTTAGGATGTTTAACCACATCTCTCACCTTTCTTCTGTAGATGCCAGTAGCTCCTTAGCCCTCCGTTGCAACGAAACCCAAAAATGTCTTCAGATATTGCTAGACATCCCCCATGGTACAAACTTGCCTCCTATTAAGAACCACTGGCCCAGAAGAGGAAGTCTCAGGCCAGGCCTGATCCTACTTACACTCTCCAAGTAAACAAGAATGAAGCTCTTCTGATGAACAGTTGGACTTGCTTTCCACTGAAGCATCAACAATGGAAAACAGGCTAAAAAAGCAGCAGGAAGATGTTAGGTTAGCCATATAAGAGAATCTCCTGTATCAAAAGTTAGTAAGAATGTAGAAAACCTCAGTGTAGCAATTATAAAATATCCTCAACTTTAGGTATGTGAGTGAAACCAAGCTTCATTAACCTGCTTAAGTTTTAAAGATTTTATTTTATGACTTAAAAAACATTTTTAAGTTTATTTATTTTGAGAGAGAGAGAGAGAGCAAGAGAGAGCAGGGGAGGAGCAGAGAAAGAAGGAGAGAGAATCCCAAGCAGGCTCTGTACCATCAGCACAGAGCCCAACATGGTGCTCAGACCCACGAATTGTGAGCTAAAACCAAGAGTCGGGCATCTAACCAACCCACTGAGTCAGCCAGGCACCCCAAAGATTCTATCTTCAACTAATCTTTACATCCAACGTGGGGCTAAACTCACAACCCCAAGTTCAATAGTTTCACACTCCACCAACTGAGCCAGCCAGTGCCTTCCCCTGCTTATTAAAAACAAAAGTTAGTGTTTCTGTTTTCTTTGGGTAAATACTTAGTGGTGGTATAACTGAATCGTGTGGTATTTCTATTTTTAAATTTTTGAAGGACTTCCATACTGTTTTCCACAGTGGGTGCACCAACTTACATTCCAACCAGCAGCGTATGAGGGGTTTTTTTTCTCCATATGCTTGCCAAAACTTGTTTTTCTTGTCTTTTTTATTTTACCCATTTTAACAAGTGTAAGGCGATACCTCATTGTGGCTTTGATTTGCTTTCCCTGATAATTAATGACATTGAATGTCTTTTCATGTGCCTGTTGGCCATCTGTATGTCTTTGGAAAAATGTCTGTTCCTGTCTTCTGCCCACTTTTAAATTGGATTATTAGAGGGGGTTGGTGTTGGGTGGTGTAAGTTCTTTATATATTTAGATATTAATCCCTTATCAGATATGTCATTTGTAAATATCTTCTCCCATTTCAGTAGGTTGCCTTGTCACTTTGTTGATGATGTGTAAAAGCTTCTTATTTTTGGTGTAGTTCCCATAGTTTATTTTTGCTTTGGTTTCCCTTGACTTAGCAGACCTATCTTGAAAGATGTGCCTATAGCCAATGTCAGAGAAATTTTGCTTACGTTTTCTCCTAGGAGTTTTATGGTTTCAGATCTCACATTTAGGTCTTTAATCTTATTTTGAGTTTACTTTTGTGTATGGTTTAAGAGTGGTCCAGTTTCATTCAAACACTAAATCAAAAAGATACTTGCACCCCTATGTTTATAGTAGCATTATTTATAATCACCAAGATATGGAAATAGCCCATGCCCACCAATAGATAAAAAGGTAAAGAAGACATGGTATATTTATACACTGGAATATTACACAGCCATAAAAAAGAATAAAATATGCCATTTGCGATGACATGAATAGATCTAGTGGGTATAGTGCCATGTGAAATAAGACAGAGAAAGACAAATACCATGTGACTTCAATCATATGTGGAATTTGATAAACAAAACAAATGGACAAATCAAAAGAGATAAAAAAAAAAACAGACTCTTAAATATAGAGAACAAACTAACAAACTGATGGTTGCCAGGGAGTAAGTGGATGGGGGAATGGGTGAGATAGATAAAAGGGATTAAGAGGTACAGACTTCCAGTTACAAAATAAACAATTTGTGGAGATGTAAAGTACAGCATAGGAAATATAGCCAATAAGATGGTAATAATGTTGTTTGGTGACAGATGGTGACAACACTTATCATAGGGAACACTGAGTAATGTACAGAATTGTTGGATCATTATTTTATATACCTTACAGTAATATAACACTGTATGCTAATTATACTTCAATTTGAAAAGAAGTAATTTCTTTTTGTAAAGGGGAAAGTTAATCTGCATTTAGACGACAAAGTCAGAAATAGCTGTTCTTTTTTTTAATGTAATTGCCATTTCAATACTTTTAAGTGTAGTCATCGATTTAAATTTGCTTAAAAATGTTTAGCTGTCAATGTGTTTTTCAAGGCTTTGATAATGTTTAAGAATTATTTTCACTTACTATGCTAATCAAATGTAAATGACTTTCACATGAGTGCTTATAAATAGTATGTTTTCCTAACTGAATCTTTGTCTTCTGGATTATTATGTACACTGCTTATTTTTCCCGTATTACTGAAAATATGGACTTCAGTTCTGCCGATAGTTGAATTAGCACAGATTCCAAATTAGCAGAGTCTTAACTTCACCAAAAAATGAAGTTTCATTTAAAAAGAGGAAAAGAATTTACATTTATTGAACACTCATTATGCGCCTGGCCCTGGATTAGGACAGTGGTTCTCACCCAGGTGGGGACTTTGTCCCACAGAGGACATTTAACAGTGTCTACAGAAGTTTTTGGTTGTGACGATTTCAAGACTAGGGAGCATCTATCAGGTGGAGGCCAGGGATGCTGCTGAACACCCTGCAATGCACAGTCCAGCTCCGCTAGCAAATAATTAGCCAGCACAAAACGTCTGTGCTGAGGCCCAGAGACTCTGAACTAGGCTATGTATCTATGTTATCTTGTAGAATCCTTATACCAGTCCTTACTAAATCCTCAATCTTATTAATCTCATATTGCAGGCAAAGAACCTGAGGCTCAGAGGGGTGATGTAACTTGCTCAAGGTCCTACAACTAATACATGCAAGAGTCCGTGTTCGTTTCCACACCCTGGACTTTGTAGCTGGTCATCTTGACCACGGCCAGCTGTCTTCCTGTGGGTAGTTTTGTAATTATTTTTACCTAAAGCCACATGTGGTAGGACTTTGCAAGGACTATGCTGATGAGTAACATAGGAAAATCATCAATTTTGTGTCCAGTCCTCTGCTAAGTAATACAGCATTAATTTCTACATGTCTTGGCCTCTCATAGAAAATAAATGCTTGGCACACGGGTATAGTCATTTGTTATACCTTGTTTTCTGCTATTTTCTAAGTGTGCCATTTTTCCCCCTGCCTCACATCTTTGTGTATGTGTCAAAGGTCTGGAACGCTTCACACTCTGTCAGCATGCCCCCACCCCACCCCTCCATGAAGGAGGAACATGTAGTTGACAAGTCATTTCTGCCTAATGAACTTCGGTTTCTTGTCTGAAATGGAGACAAGGACACTTTTCTCAGATGGTTGTTGAAATGCTCATAAGAGAAATAGAGTTGCCATTGATTACATGCATGTTATGTTGAGTGCTTTATGTGCGTTAACTCATTTAACTCTTAGAATAACCTCTACAAGTAGATGTTGTCCCCATTTTACACATGAGGAGAGTGAGGCACAGAGAAGTTAGGTCATTTGCTTGAGCACACGTGGTCAGTAAGTAGCCGAGCCGGCATTTGATCCTAGGATGCCTGGTTGTAAGACCCAGGCTCTCCTAACCATAAAGCCGCCTGTCAAGTGCTACACAAATGTGAGACTTATTATAAGCAACAATGACTAGTTTAGATGATTAGAAAGCCTTTGTGTGTTCCAGAGAGTCTTCAGTGAGCTGTCATAACCAATTCTTTTTCAGTTTTATCGAGATCCTCTTTGTAAGGTGCCTATTCTATTTCAGTTTTGTGGTCTCTCGACTTTAAATAGGAACTGAGGGTTCTTTTTTTTCCTTTAAGTCTGCCTTTTTAAATAAATTTTCAGAACACACTTTAAAGTGCCAGCAAATTTAAGTCCTTTTTATGACTTGCACAGATTTTTTTTCGTTGATTCATTTTTAAATTACTATTTTAAGCCCTCCACTTAGAGCTGATTATAATAACCCATATTTATAAATATAATTGCACTGGGCCTCACCTCTGAGGTATTTTCAAATTTGGTCTCACTCGCTGTATCACTAAGTAAAATAATTATTCATCAGGTAGAGGTAGAGTAGAGAAAGAGCATATTTCTATAGCCAGCTCTGTTTTCTGAGAGAGCCAGCCATAAATATTCAGCAGCAGTGCTCCAAGTTTGGCCCTGTTCTAAGTCATAATCATTTTAATGGCAAGGAAATGGCATGTTTAATTATATTATAGAGTTATATAAATTTTTGTTCTGATTTGGGCGTCATTCTTTTGCCATCTGCTGTTTTTGTTTTTACCTATTAGCTGTAAGTGCTAGGTCGCAAAACATGTGGTCACTGTGACCTAGCAACATCTCAAATCATCAGAACTTTCAAACAAGCAGATGGGTTCAGCACACCACTTCTAAGATAGAGGCAAGTGACATGAGCGGAGACTGACGATGGGAATGACTATGGGGCTCCTGAGCCCTGAACAAGTCACGTTGAGTGAGCCTTCACTCTACCCTATATAAACACGTGCACCCCAATACACGTTTTCTGTATTTTTTTAAGTAGGCTTTACACCCAGTGTGGAGCTCAACATGGGGATTATACTCACAACTCTGAGATCAAGACCTGAGCTGACATCAAGAGTCAGATGCTTGACTAACTGGCCACCCAGGCACATCACCAGTACAACATTTTAAAACAAAGAAGTGAATGGATATGGACCACTAATGATAGTGATTAATAATGATAGAGAAGTGGGGCACCTGGGTGGCCTCATCGGTTAAGTGTCTGTATCTTGATTTCAGCTCAGGTCATGATCTCACAGTTGGTGGGTTTGAGCCCTGCATCAGGCTCTACTCTGTCAGTGCAGAGCCTGCTTGGGATTCTCCCTCCCTCACTGCCCCTCCCCTGCTCATACTCTTTCTCTGTCTCTCTGTCTCTCTGTCTCTCTCTCTGTCTCTCTCTCTCTCTCTCTCACACACACACACACACACACACACACACACACACAAAATGAATAAATACAATATAAAAGAAATAATGAAAGAGAAAAATCAAGGAGAAGAGGTCCAGGGACACCCTGTAGCCTGGGGTTTATGTGTACAGGGTGACAGGAGGAAATTGTTTAGCAACTAGTTTCAACAAGCTTCTGTTATATGGGCTCAACAAGCATCCCTTGGCGGGAGGAACTGACCTAACACTAGTGCTACTGAATCCAAAGGTCTAGAAAAACTGGGGGAAGTCCATTTTTTTAAAAAATTTTTCTAATGTTTTATTTATTTCTGAGAGAGAGAGAGAGAGACAGCATGAACAGAGGAGGGTCAGAGAGAGAGGGAGACACAGAATCTGAAGCAGCTCCAGGCTCTGAGCTGGCTGTCAGCACAGAGCCCGATGCGGGGCTTGAACCCACGAACTGTGAGATCATGACCTGAACCGAAGTCAGACGCTTAACTGACTGAGCCACCCAGGCACGCCGGGAAGTCAATTTTTAAAAGGGCCTCAGGGATCTAGGATCCACCCTAGACCTGTTGAATCAGAATCTTTAGGGTTGAAGCCAGGATATACAAATATAGAAGAAACTCCACAGATAATTACAATATAAACCCCTGCTTTAGAGGTAGCTCAGGGTCACTTTCATCCCTTAGTCTGTTTGGGAAGATGGTACTCTCCTCTAAACCTAGCCCCATGTTTCTCAAAGTCTGGTAGGCACCCCACATGTAGCTTATTAACAATGTACCTGGGCCCCATCCTGGACTTCTGAATCAGATCTCCGGGAGTAGTTCCTGCCAGTGTGCATCACTAGCCTACCCTCGTAGGATATCTAAGGTGCATACCCTCTTAGGTATATCTTAGGGACACCCCAGTTTGAGCAGCATGGTGCCAAGGATTATTCTGAGCTTTATCATAACAGAGGCACCTCAATCTCCTATACTTTGGTGGGGTTGGATGGGCAGGGAATATGTGGGCTTTTCTGGGCTTTTAACCAGCAAGGGTCTTACTTTGGCCCTGCAGGCAGATATAACTGTGACCCTATATATCACTCATGTACATACTTAAAAGCAGTTTCCATCTGCTACCATCAACTAATATTTATGAGTGGCATTTAGTATATGGGCTGCAATTAGCAAATCATTAGTGCTTTTGATCTGGGCTGACCCAAAGACTGAAAGGGATTTGTTAAATTTTAAGCACTAAAAGTAATCACTTGTAGTTCTGAGGCATACTGTATTTAGAAACCCATCTCCCTCATGTTATTGGACCAAAAGATTGGATCATAATCATTACAGACCTCTATTCTATAGGTTGCCCTTTGGTAAAGATAATCAAGCTAATTGCTGTGAGCTCTAGGTCATGTGATTTTACAACCTGCATAATGATTGTGTTGTGTGAAATCTTCCTGTTTCTCTTTTGCTGTCAGGGTAAGTACAGACACCTTTCCTTGATGCAGAAAGATATTCCTAATCTGCCCTGTCCTGCTTTGAGCCTGCAGCCTCTTCTGCCCTCATCTCCATGCCCCCACCTGTCTACAGTCTAGAATCCTGAACAACTCTCAGCTGTTTCTTGCTCACCAGACTTCACCCAGGCTGTTCTTTTCATCTGGAACATTCTCACCACTGCTATTCGCCTCCAGCGCTCCATTTAGAAATCACTTTCTCTGGGAAGCATTCATATCACCTGCCAGTTCAAGGTCACATACCCTCCTTGGCACTCCCCAGGCTCCCTTCTTTGTCCCCTCTGCATGAGACTGCCTGACTGTTCCCTGAGGCCAAGTATTCTTCTTATGTACAACAGGCACATACAGATGCTTAGATAAATATGGAATGAATGAGCAACTGCAATTAGAATCGGTGTGTAAATATTTCTAATAGCCAAAGCAAGGAAGGCAGCCGATTCTAAATTCCAACTATTCTCTGCTTATCCATATTGTCCATTTTAACCAGATTTTATTATGAGATATACAGTAAGGTGGGAAGAGAGAATTACTAGAGGTAAATACTACTTCTTCCATTTGACATCGAGGAACCTGAAGACCAGAGGTGGCAAGTAACTTCCCCAATGTTACACAGCCTATCAGATATGGAGCTGGGATTTGAATCCAGGTCTCTCAACTTCAAACCCCAAGGATAGGCAAGTATTGAGTATCACAGCTGGGGTTAGAACTCAGGTCTTCGAATTCCTATGTCCACGTTTCTTCCCCTTGCTTCCCACCTGACGACCAGGATGAGGGTTGTTTTTGTTTTCAATCTCAAGGTTAGAGCTAATGCAATTCAAGCATCTCTTAATGGAAAATCATGTAGTGTTCATTAGCCACATATTCTTTCACTCTCCTTGTGAGGGCTCAGCTTTGGCCTTCGTCGTTCTACCAGATAAGAAATGAAGGCAAGGATGTTTGGACACTCTCACAAGCTCCTCAGGAGGCCCATGTATCTTGGAAGCAGAATAAGGATGGTTCTGGAATGGCCAAGAGCAGATAAGGATTAAAGAGATCTGTTCAGAGCAGTGGAGTAAAGACTTTTAAATTGAAACAATTAAAACATACTTTTCGACCATATTTTTGTGAGCCCGGATAATTTCAGGAAAAAAAAAAAAAAGAAGAGGGAAGGGAAGGGAAGAAAGGAAGGGAGGGAGGGAGGGAGGAAAGATGATGCCACTCAGAACTTGTTCCAAATCCTCTTTCATCTATCAGAAATCCTCTGCTGTCCGTCCCTGGCCTGGAGATTTCCTAAGCAAGAACATTCTTGTCTTTTTACTAAACTCCTCCTATAAGAGAATGTTTTGCTTTCAGGAACCAGATTTAAGAAAGCAAATCAGTGTAAAACTACATTTGGTTGTAATTTTTGTCAGAGCTGCCCTCTGACAGGATTTGAGGATGCTTCCATTTCTGCCAGGATAATAGCTTTGTTATCTGCTGAGATCTGCAGGAGCTCAACACAGGAAATCTGTGTCTCAGCCCCCTGCTCCAAATTTAGCTCTTGCATTACCCTAAAATTGAGTTTACACAAGGAAAATTACTTCAGTGCTAATCCAGTTGACTTGCAAGTAAATTTAGCTGCCCCAGTTTCCTACTCCCACCATCTAAATTGACTTCAAAGGCACTTTAATAGTTTTGCCACATTTCCCAAAAACACTCAGGAGCACAACACTCAGGAGTCCCCAACAAGCTGGCCACAGGCTCCTAGGCCATTGTGAAGCCTTAGAGAGTTGTCCTTCTTATTGGTGACACTTTCTGCCGTGGTACATGTCTACATGTCATAATTTCTCATCACAGGGCAGGCTGGGGAGTGGATTCTGAGGAGACAGATCTAGGCTAGTTATTTCACATTTCTGTGCCTCTAGCTATAAAATAATATTGACAAATGAGGTGCTGCATTGAGGGGGGAAAGCTAATTAAATTCTTTTAACCCATTCACAGAAAACCTGTGGATTAAAAACCTACAATTAAAAGTAACAAAGTCTCCCTATGTTATTTTTTTCCTTGTTAGCATGTGTTAGATCTGGGTTCACTTTCCACAACCTGTGGACTAGGCTAATGTGATGGTTTTTAAGACTTGTTTACAGTGGTTTACCCAAAGCTCATCAATAAAAAGTCCTCGTGTTCCCAAAACCTGGTCCGGTTTGCAGCAACAGCCCTAGAAAATGGTGTGGTTCACATGACGTACCCTCCCAAGAATGCCAGCCCAGAGCCTTGGGTTCCATTATGAAGCAGGGATGTCCCGCATGAGTGGGAGCCTGGCAGAGGATGAAGGGGTTGATCTGATCTTTGGCTCCTCAATTCAGAGGCCAAGAGCTTTGGAAAAACAGGACTTTCTAGGTGGATCAGCCTGTATATAATAGCTAACAGTTACTGAGTGCTTATCACGTGTCAAGAATTGTCCTAAGGGCTATTGTGAGTAAGGGCTATTGTGTTTATTGAGTCCTCTTAATAATCCATAGGGAACAAATAAAAGTATTTTCCTCAACTGAAGCACAGAAAGAAAGGTTCAGTTGTCTAACTCAGATGGCTAATGAGTGATAGAACTGGGATTCAAATCCAGATGTGCTATCATGGTTACTAGTGGCCAAGAATCAGATAATTACAGCTCTCTACTCATGCAAGGAGCCCAAAAACCTCCTGAGAAGTCTGATGGTTTCTTCTCAGTGGCCAATATACTAGATCTTTGTAGGATGGGATGATGCCTGGCTACTCTTTGTTAGTAGTTTTTCACTCTTTCTCTAACTCTCTGAGACTTTTTCACTTGCTGTGCCAATTCTGTTTTCTTTCAATCCCATATTTGTGGACACCCCATAATTTCTGTCCCTGCCATTCCAACCATGCCACCATTTAATCTCACCTGTATACCTGCGTAAGCACATCAGTTCCTGTAGCTTCAACTGTCAGCTCTATAAGGATGGCTGTAGTCTGCCAACCCACCCTGACTCTTCCTGAACTTGAGACCTGCATTTCCAGTGTTCCATTGGACATTGCCCCATAGACAGCATTTCCCATTCAACCTGTCCACATTGGCCCAGTAATTTACATAACATCCAGCATATAATCATGTGATACATGTTTAATAGATGAATGAATGCAAAATTTAATGAGACTGTGACAGGTTTCATAGATTTTTATCTTCTCGATTGCTCTTAACAACACTGACTTCTTCCATGCTCCTGAATCCCCACCAGTTATCCTGCTCATGGATTCCATAACATCTTATGTTTCTTTTGTTCTGATGCGTATTTTTTTTTGCCTACATTATATTATAGTTATTCATATCAATATCTTTTCTCTTCAAAAATGTACATACTTTAAGAGGAGAAATTGCATTTTATTCATCATTATCTACCAGATAGTCTAACACTGTGCTTTTCACAAAGAGACACTGTTAATGTCTATTGAAAGAATGTATCAGTTAATAAAAGGGGACCTAACACTCAGCAGGTTATGAAGTGCTTTTTGGGACACCAGGGTGGGGGTGCTCAGTCGGTTAAGCGTCTGACTCTTGACTTTGGCTCAGGTCAGTTGTGTGATTGAGCCCCATATCGGGTTCCATGCTGAGCATGGAGCCTACTTAAGATTCTCTCTCCCTCTCTCTCTGCCCCTCTCCCCTACCAGTACTCTCTGTCTCTCTCTCTCTCTTGCTCTCACTCTCTCAAAACAAATAAATAAACATTCAAAAAGAAACCATTTCTTTTTCTTTCCACAGTATGCTATGCAGGTAGGTGGCTGAGTCATTATCCGCATCTTACAGATGAAGAAGCTAAAAGTTAATGTAGTAGTTAATAGTCCAGGATCTCACAGCTCTAAAGTCACCAAGCCAGTGTTATGATTCTAAATTGGAAGACAGATTGACCCCATCATGACTTCCTCCCCCGTGTTGTCAAGAAAATCAAGGGACAAAGAGGAAGAGAAATTTGGTGGGGGATCTTGCACAGACACTATTACACATGTGTCCGAGTTGATGTGTCAGATATCACGACTTCTCCCTTAAGTTCGGTCAAGAACCCCCATTTGAAACTCCTAAGATTAGCTCACTTTGGAGGAAACCCAGATACAAGTTAAGCTGGGGGAGTTCCCGGTTTTGGTCGCAGATAATAAAAACACAAAGTTAAAAATCTCCAAGGATTTTTCTTTAGGAATCACACAGAGCTGGGTTGGAGGTGCAGCTGGAACATTTAAGAGCCCCCTTCCGGCCTCCATCTATAAAATGAAGAAACTAATACTCTGACTCATGGGGACATGTGCAGATTACAAGGAGAAGTTTAAAGTGCTTGGCATGACTCCTGGCATGGAGAGCCCTTCCATTCTCTTATTGTGCCTCTGTGCTTTTGACTTGCTACATGTGGGGCCACGACCAGTGAACGTGGGCCCAAGACGAGGCTCACCTGTGGGAGGAGCCGGAAACAAAGACCCCGCTAATGACTCAGTCACGAGATGGTGCTAGCAGATGTCAGCTTCTTTTTGCCCATTTGTCACCCATCTTAGCAACTCGAGGCCATCTGCAGCTTGCAACATGACTGACCTATAGCTGGGTCATTCAAGCCTGACCCACAGAATTACCAGCCGAATTTGCCACTTGCCAGACAGTTAACACCCATCTGATACCATCGTATGAAATGTTGAGAAGGGAAAGAGGAGTAGTTTCCAGAAGATTGACTGCTGGGGGAGGGTCTCCATGGTTGAGAGTGCAGAGGTGCCTGTGGCAGGTGTGAATGGCAAAGCTGGCTTCTCAGAAGGTTGCTATTGAAAGAACCCTCAGCCCACAGCTCTGCCTCACCTTTAAAGAAAGAGAGATGCTTAATCTTTTCTGTTATCCGGCCAGGGCCCAGGTATTGGAAGTGCTGACAGATGCACTGAGAAGTGGTTTAAGATGGCATTAACGAAACTGGCACATGGCCTTTTCTGATTGACACAATTCAAACAGGTGTCACCTGCCTGTCAGCACCACTGAGAAGTGGTGACTTATGATGGGCTCATAGAGCCATCCGTGTCAATTTCTGGCAGGGCCATGAACCATCGTCAGCCTGTCACAGGTGAGACCTCTTGTCACAGGTGAGAAAGCCAGGGCTCAGGACATCACCAGACGGACGATAAATTTTCCATTAACTGGAATATTCAGTTAACCAGAATGTTTGATTATTATATTGTTATAGTCCAATTTGCATACAGTAGGGGTCAATGAGGCAAAAACAAGATGATTGGGATTTTTTTTAGATGGTTGGGATTTTTTAAGAAAAGGAACTTTAATATGTACAGTTTCATATCTGGTATCCTGTTCCACTACTTGCTAACTAGGTGACCTTAAACAAGTTTCCTAAATTCTTATGTATATGTCTCATTTTACTCATCTGTGTGAGGGGATGATTAGAACTTACCTCTTATGGGTATAATGATAGCTAAATGAGGTAGGGTATGTTTATCACTTAAAAAGTATAGATACTCGATAAATATTAGCTTTTTTTTTTTTTATCAATATTGGTTTTATTATCTGCGTTTGTGCTCTCACTCTCTCTGTTCCTGCCTGATACACATCGAGGTTGAGCAGCTTTGGGGCACCAGGGTAGCTCAGTTGGCTAAGTGTCTGACTTTGGTTCAGGTCATGATCTCACAGTTTGTGGGTTCAAGCCCCACGTGAGGCTTTGTGCTGACAGCTTGGAGAGTGGAGCCTCCAAGGATTCTTTGGATTCTTTGTCTCCCTCTCTCTCTGCCCTGCCTCCACCCATTCTGTCTCTGTCTCTGTCTGTCTGCCTGTCTCTCTCTCTCTCTCAAACATTAAAAATTGTTTTAAAAATTGAGCAGTTTTGTAAACAAAGGTTGGAATCATGGGTTTAGGCATCATGTGGACCTGGGAGTGAACTTGGGCAAATCATTTCTCTAAGCCTCAGTTTTGAGGTACCTGGGTGGCTCAGTCGGTTAAGCGTCCAACTTCAACTCAGGTCATGATCTCGCAGTTCATGGGTTCGAGCCCCATGTCAGGCTCTTGCTGACAGCCAGCTCAGAGCCTGGAGGCTGTTTCAGATTCTGTATCTCCCTCTCTCTCTGACCCTCCCCTGCTCATGCTGTCTCTCTCTCTCTCTCTCTCAGAAATAAATAAAACATTAAAATAATAATAATAATAAATAAGCCTCAGTTTCCTGCCTATTAAATGGGAGTGGCAGTATCTGCCACTTGTGATTGTCATGTGGTGCAGATAAGATTATATTTCTAAAGTGCTTAGCATACACATGCTGATAAGTGGTCAGTGTTATTGTGTTTATAATAAGGACTCACAAAGCACTAGAAAGTACAAAATCATCAAAGAAAGCAGCTCTTCATTTACTGAAATTTATTTCTTCCATACTTCCTCTATGCCAGACCCAGAGTTCGGCACTAGGGACATAGATTTACAACGTGTGGAAGCAAACAGGGAATTTCTGGTGAACCCTCAGTCACTAAGGAAACAAGGCCATCCCCTTCCCCTGCCCTTTCAAGTTAATCCACGATGTTCCAGCCAGGGAATGGCTGTGTTTCATATCTCCTCAGATCAAAAAGTATTTCTATGAACAGTGATATAGAACATTAAACTGGCTGTATCAGACTTGAAAGGACGGTGTAGTGATTTTGTGTCACAGTGTTTTTAAATGTTATGCCTGGTGAATCTGCACATGGTAGATATAAAGGAGGTTTCAAAAGGGGCAGCTTTACTACTTGGTCTTTTAGATTTCCAGGCTGCATTTTTGGGAAAAGCCACATGAAAGAATGCCTTTTCTTTTTTAATGAGCATTACCTTGGAATGTACAGCTCTTTTACGAAAGCTGTATATCATCCTGAGCACTGTCCACAGTTTTACTGATGTTGCAATGGTCATTTTGACTAACGTGTGAGCCACACTTAGGTAGCATTCACAGATAACTAACTAACTATATGCTTGGCAGGGCTTATGTTGAGAGACCAAGTAACATGGGAGTGGTGTGTGTGTGTGTGTGTGTGTGTGTGTGTNGCTTAGGTAGCATTCACAGATAACTAACTATATGCTTGGCAGGGCTTATGTTGAGAGACCAAGTAACATGGGAGTGGTGTGTGTGTGTGTGTGTGTGTGTGTGTGTGTGTGTGTGTGTGTGTGTTTAAAGCCGTTTTAAAGGTATAGTCTACTCTTCCCCTGGACACCAATCTGAATACCTGGCTGGGACTCAGAAACTGGCCTCTGGTCTGTATTCTGCCATGACTTTGAGACAAAGTTTAAGTTCCACTTCCCCCAGGAAGTTTTCCCTGACCACTCCAGCCTCCTCTGTTTTCCTGTGCTGAATCTTTTATCCTTAGATTCCATGCAATATGATTGGACACACTGCCTCTTTAGCTGTTTTGACATTTTATATCTTCTCTGTGTAGAAAGACTACATGCTCCCTCTTTTAAACCCTCTGAGATAAAGGAGAATGCTGGAAAACAAATATACCCCTCAACCAACAGGTGACTAATTTAAAAAAAAAAAAAAACAGTGATTGATCAATGATATTAAATTTTACACTGCTAAGCATATTTATTTTGGCAAGGAATACATGAGGAAATGGGAGAATAGAGGCCCAGGTCAGAGGAAACTAAAAGAAGAACAGGGGTGCCTGGGTGGCTTAGTCAGTAAAGTGTCTGACTCTTGATATCGGCTCAGGTCATGATCTTGTGATCATTAGATCGAGCCCCACATTGAGCCCCACATCTTGGGATTTTCTCTCCCTCCCCCTCTCTCCCTTCCTCTCCCTCTCCCTCTCCCTCTCCCTCTCTCTCTCTCTCAAAATAAATAAACATTTAAAAGAAGAAGGACATTAGACCTAACATCAACAGACCTGGTATTGAGTCCTCCTTCTTGCCAGCTGATAGCCAACGATCATATGGAAGATACTCAATTTCTTCAACTTCATTTTCCTCATCTTTAAAATATCTGCCTCTTAGGGTGGTTTCAAGGATCAAATGAGATAATGTATGGAAAATACTTGGTAAGCGGGAACCCACTGTACAATGCTATTTTTCTAATTCAACTCCAGTTTGGTTTGGGTTTTTAAAACAAGGGTAATTTTCTTTCCTCAAACCAATGAGGGAGGGAAGAAGTTATAAAAAATCACATTTTCCAAAATCACTTGGGCTTGTAGAAGTCAGAGCTCCCCCCGGCGTGTTTGCTCTTCTCTCACACCAAGCCACCCATTGAGGCCACTGATTAGTGTGGTATATGCTTCGTGTAGGGTTTTATAACCAACTAAAGCATTTTCACATGCGCAACCATACAAAAACCCAGTGATACAGGCAGTGCAGATGCAAGTCTTTCATTGATAAGCAAAGAGATCCAAAGGTTTAAATGTGTCCCAAATTCACTCTGGCAGGTATCTACAACACCACAGTGGTGTTGTACACAGGCCCTTCCCAAAGACGTTCTCAATCACAGACCTGGCACACAGTCCACTTCCTTGTGAGGGAGATCAGTTCCCTAGCATTTTGTCTCCATAAAAATAATTAAAATATCCAAGGTAAAAAAAAGTTCATCCTTAGAGGTTTAATATTTCATAATAAATGTAAACACGGTGTACCTGATGTTTCCAGATTTTCAGCAGCATAGCATAGTTAGAGGGAGCCGATTCTAACCCTCCTGTGATACTCACCAGATCAGGGGGAAATTGAGAAGCCTCTTTGAGGCTTGGTGAATTAGGGTTAACTAGAGCTAGCTGCCAGCACTGCAGTAAGAGCGAAGTGGGATAAAGCATCTACAGCCCTTACTCCCCTATGTGATTCATGGATGAAAGCTGTTGGTATGTCAACTGTTCCAGCTACGTGAAGTACGGTAAGATTTATGTCTCAGTAACACATGAAGGTGCAGCAGTTGGACCCGTAAATGTTGTCATGATTTGACAGTGTTAATGAAACACTTCATCGTGCATCAGCCAGCATCACCTTGACAGGCCTTCTCTGGCTGGCGTAACCCGAGGGCCATCGTGGAAAGGACGTTTCACTGAGGATATACTCTGTTGCCCTATTTTCCCTTCTTCTTGAGAACTGTTTCGATTCATTTTTTTCCATTCATAGTCCTGACCCCTTAGCCTCCAGGTAGAATGCCGTATGTGCATGACAGGAATTTTGACATTTATTGTGTGTACTTGATGGGGGAATGTGGTTCCCCTTTTACTGCCTTTCCCAGCCCACTCCCCATTGGCAGAATTTTTCCGTGAGGCAGTGGAAGCAAAGGTGATTCATACCCCTGTAGTCAAATTTTTTTTTATCCTTATTCCTGATTCTGAATAGATTCTTGAGAGGGATGGCTGGGGGGCCTGTGGGGTCTCTAGTCTGAGAGTTGGACTGTATCCATGGCACGTGTGTTAAAGGTGGAACCATGGTGTGAGGTGTGGATCATAGTTTCCTGGCTTTGGAGAAATGGATGCCTAAAATGGCTAAGTAATTATTCGGGGCCATATGGGTAGGGAGGGGCAGAGCTAGAATGTGAAGCCTGCTCTACATGCCTCCGAAGCCCTTGCTGTTGGAACACTGTGGTTTTGCTTTCCAAATGCCACTTTCTTCAACAAGAACCGTCTAGAAACAAAAATATTAAACTTAAAGTCAAACTCTTCATGAGGGTAAGCTCACATATTGTGGTGGCCCAGTTGGGAAAGGGTGTTGCATTCTTTTGAGGGGCAAAGTGTTTTGGTGCTTCTCAGATCTCTCCAAAGAGATAACTGTGCATTCTGGCCACAAATGGGGGGGGGGGGGGTCCCTCTCCTGGGTCTTTGAAGGAGTCTAATGGATCATCATGATTATTCTTGATGAACCCTAAGACCCAGAGAACAGGACTCCATGACTCATGGAAAGGACTGTGGAAAGATTAGAACTGGGGGAAGGGGGTCTAGGTAATCAGTGACACCAATGGAAGCAGCAGCTTTGGGAAGAACATGGCAGGAATTGCTAAAGGGAGGTTAAAGCAGCAGCATCCAGTAGAAACATCATGTGATGGCAATGAGAAACAATGAAGTCTGGCCATGTGTAGCAACATGGATGGACCTTGAGGGTGTTATGCTGAGCGAAATAAGTCAGGCAGAGAAGGACAAATATCATATGTTTGCACGTATAGGAGGATTAGGAGGAACTTGACGGAGGACCAAGGGGGAGAAGAAGGGGGGAAATGGTGGGGGAAAGGGAGAGAGGCAAACCATGAGAGACTCTTGAATGCTGACAAAAACTGAGGACTGATGGATGTGGGGAGGAGGGGGGATGGGCATGGAGGAGAGCCCTTGTGGGGATGAGCACTGGGTGTTATGTGGAAACTAATTTGACAATAAACTATTTGTAAAAAAAAAAAAAAGAAACATCATGTGAGCCATGAGTGCAAACATATGTCATTTTAAAGTTTCTAAGAGGTTCATTTGAAAAAGTAAAATCAGGTGAAATTAATTTTAACAATCTATTTTATTTAACCAAATAGATCAAAAACATTAGCATTTCGACATATAATCAATATAAAAATATTAGTGATATATTATACATTCATGTTTTGGGTACTAAATCTTTGAAATCCAAAGTCTATTTTACATTGACCATGCATCTCAGGTTGGGCTAGCCACATTCAGGTGCTCAAAATCAGGCACATGTAGCTAGGGACTACTACCTTGGGCCATGCAGGCCTAACATCAACAGTGACATTGTAGCTCCCCACCTGCCGGCATCTTCCTCACCCCTGCTTCACTTTAATGCACACACTTATTATTGGACAAACTTTATATTTCCTTTGTTTATAGTTTACTCTTAGTATTAGTTAGGATATAGTCTAAGCTGATGTAATAAATGAATGACTAGATAGATAGATGGATGGGTGGGTGGGTGGGTGGGTGGGTGGATGGATGGATGGATGGATGGATGGATGGATGGACAAGTGATTGGGTGGGTGGATGGATGGATGGATGGATGGACGGATGGATGGACAGATAGATGGATGGATGGACAAGTGATTGGGTGGGTGGATGGGTGGGTGGATGGATGGATGGATGGATGGATGGATGGATGGATGGATGGATGGATGGATGGATGGATGGATGGATGGATGGATGGATGGATGGATGGATGGATGGATGGATGGATGGATGGATGGATGGATGGATGGATGGATGGATGGATGGATGGATGGATGGATGGATGGATGGATGGATGGATGGATGGAAGGAAGGATGGATGAAACGATGGATGGATGGATGGATGGATGGATGGATGGATGGCTCAATAGATGAGAGAGAGAGAGACAGAGAGAGATGTAGATATATAGATAGGTAGGTAGGTAGGAAAGTAGATAAGTATAGAAATAGCTCAAACAAGATAGAAATTGATTTCTTTTCAGTCCAGAGGATGCAGCCCAAGAGCTAGAAGTAAAGTTCTGTTCCCCATGTCCATCCTGAGACCCATGCTCAGCCTATATTATTCTTCTAGCAGCCTCAACCCATGACATTTATCTTGCCCTTGATGGCTTCTTCAGCATCTTCATGGCCACATTACCATCAGGAACACACCCTTTCTTTTCTTTTCTTTTCTTTTCTTTTCTTTTCTTTTCTTTTCTTTTCTTTTCTTTTCTTTTTCTTTCATATTTTATTGTCAAGTTGGATTCCGTATAACACCCAGTGCTCATCCCAACAAGTGCCCTCCTCCATGCCCATCAACC